>NC_143026.1:67597500-67897500 GCF_057628025.1 Oncorhynchus mykiss
GTTAACTGCCTTGTTCAGGGGCAGAACGACAGATTTGTACCTTGTCAGCTCAGGGATTCGATCTCCTTTCGGTTAATGGCCCAACGCTCTAACCACTAGGCTACCTGTCTCCCCCTCCTCTAACCACTAGGCTACCTGTCTCCCCCTCCTCTAAACACTAGGCTACCTGTCTCCCCCTCCTCTAACCACTAGGCTACCTGTCTCCCCCTCCTCTAACCACTAGGCTACCTGCCTCCCCCTCCTTTAACCACTAGGCTACCTGCCTCCCCCTCCTCTAACCACTAGGCTACCTGCCTCCCCCTCCTCTAACCACTAGGCTACCTGCCTCCCCCTCCTCTAACCACTAGGCTACCTGCCTCCCTGCACTACCATTCTGAAAACTTTCAGGACTGTGTGTTGGATGAATCATCCATGTCTTTTTATAGAATTCATTGGTGTTCTCTGCTAGGCCTCATCTGGGCACAGTGTCCGTCTGTTCCAGGAAGTGCGCTCTGCTCTCTGAGGTGAATTTATACCCAGCCAATCATTCATCAGCAGAATGAACCCAGTGTTGCCTCTGCTCTGCTCTTCCCTCCCATCCACGTTGTGCCTGGCTGTGTCTCTGGGTCTCACGGGGCTCTGCGGTCCGGAGAGGGTTGTTGTAAACACAGTGGCAGGGACGGACGGGTAGGAGTGTTATCAGAGGACACACGCTCTCCTTCTCTCTTCACAACTTTCTCCTGTTTCCTCTCTCTACCTCTCTCTCTCCTCTTTTTCATTCTTTTTTTTCTTGCTCCTTCTCTCTATCTTTCCCTCTCTCCCTCCTTGTGGAGCTGTTATTTGCTTTGCTAAATTAGATTAATGGCAGCTGGATAGTCGTTCATTGTCCCGTTAGATAAAGAGCCATTTCAGGAAATTTGCCTTCAGGTTCCTGAGGCCAGATGCAAATGCATTGGTGATGGTAATGATAGTGTGTGTGTGTGTGTGTGTGTGTGTGTGTGTGTGTGTGTGTGTGTGTGTGTGTGTGTGTGTGTGACTGCATTGTGCTCAGTCTCTGTCATGGGTTGGTCCTGTACACAGGGTGTCACGTGTACCACAGAGCTCAATCCACCTGCCTGTTCCCCAATGGGGCACTGAAGCCATGAATCAATGCGGCAACAGGACTGTGTGTTCTGATCTGAAGTGATGTTAGTGCAGTATAGTTCCACATGGATGCTGCTGGTCTCTCCCAGGAACTGTGGACCAGGTAATGACTAGAGCAGGTGATGGGTGTGTTATGGAGACTCCATGACGATGTCCTTTTAGATGTGAAAGCAGTGTGACGGGATACTAGAGGCACATCATCAGTGCTGCTGACACTGCTGTGGGATTGCCTTTTGAGCCCAAAGTGCACCGTAAGCACAAAACCTCAATGAGTCAGCTAGACTGGCTCTTTCCTCTGACACTGACCTGGGGCTATCAAGCCATTTCGACTATATTATACTAGATCATTATCATAACATATTGGCCTATGCTATGTCATACCACACCATATTATATCCAACTCTGAGCATAGGATAGGATATGTTTCCTTTACTATCCAGGCCTGGTAGTTGTTGATAGATGGATTGGCAGGCAGGGTTGTTTATGCTGCTGACCAGTGAGAGGACAGACCGGCTGTTCTGTACTCTGTGTGTCACTGTGTGACAGGTTTCACATGGCGCCATGCCTGCCTGCCTTTCTGCCCGTTTGTATCACAGCACAAGAATGTCCTCCGACACTGGTCAGGGAGTGAACCGCTCCGGGCTCTACTCTGGTCAACCGTTGAACCACACCGACACTGGTCAGGGAGTGAACCGCTCCGGGCTCTACTCTGGTCAACCGTTGAACCACACCGACACTAGTCAGGGAGTGAACCGCTCCGGGCTCTACTCTGGTCAACCGTTGAACCACACCGACACTGGTCAGGGAGTGAACCGCTCAGGGCTCTACTCTGGTCAACCGTTGAACCACACCGACACTGGTCAGGGAGTGAACCGCTCCGGGCTCTACTCTGGTCAACCGTTGAACCACACCGACACTAGTCAGGGAGTGAACCGCTCCGGGCTCTACTCTGGTCAACCGTTGAACCACACCGACACTAGTCAGGGAGTGAACCGCTCAGGGCTCTACTCTGGTCAACCATTGAACCACACCGACACTAGTCAGGGAGTGAACCGCTCCGGGCTCTACTCTGGTCAACCGTTGAACCACACCGACACTGGTCAGGGAGTGAACCGCTCCGAGCTCTACTCTGGTCAACCGTTGAACCACACCGACACTGGTCAGGAAGTGAACCGCTCCGGGCTCTACTCTGGTCAACCGTTGAACCACACCGACACTGGTCAGGGAGTGAACCGCTCCGGGCTCTACTCTGGTCAACCGTTGAACCACACCGACACTGGTCAGGGAGTGAACCGCTCCGGGCTCTACTCTGGTCAACCGTTGAACCACACCGACACTGGTCAGGGAGTGAACCGCTCCGGGCTCTACTCTGGTCAACCGTTGAACCACACTGACACTGGTCAGGGAGTGAACCGCTCCGAGCTCTACTCTGGTCAACCGTTGAACCACACCGACACTGGTCAGGGAGTGAACCGCTCCGGGCTCTACTCTGGTCAACCATTGAACCACACCGACACTAGTCAGGGAGTGAACCGCTCCGGGCTCTACTCTGGTCAACCGTTGAACCACACCGACACTGGTCAGGAAGTGAACCGCTCCGGGCTCTACTCTGGTCAACCGTTGAACCACACCGACACTGGTCAGGAAGTGAACCGCTCCGGGCTCTACTCTGGTCAACCGTTGAACCACACCGACACTGGTCAGGGAGTGAACCGCTCCGGGCTCTACTCTGGTCAACCGTTGAACCACACTGACACTGGTCAGGGAGTGAACCGCTCCGAGCTCTACTCTGGTCAACCGTTGAACCACACCGACACTGGTCAGGGAGTGAACCGCTCCGGGCTCTACTCTGGTCAACCATTGAACCACACCGACACTAGTCAGGGAGTGAACCGCTCCGGGCTCTACTCTGGTCAACCGTTGAACCACACCGACACTGGTCAGGAAGTGAACCGCTCCGGGCTCTACTCTGGTCAACCGTTGAACCACACCGACACTGGTCAGGAAGTGAACCGCTCCGGGCTCTACTCTGGTCAACCGTTGAACCACACCGACACTGGTCAGGGAGTGAACCGCTCCGGGCTCTACTCTGGTCAACCGTTGAACCACACCGACACTGGTCAGGGAGTGAACCGCTCCGAGCTCTACTCTGGTCAACCATTGAACCACACCGACACTGGTCAGGGAGTGAACCGCTCTGGGCTCTACTCTGGTCAACCGTTGAACCACACCGATACTGGTCAGGGAGTGAACCGCTCCGGGCTCTACTCTGGTCAACCGTTGAACCACACCGACACTGGTCAGGGAGTGAACCGCTCCGGGCTCTACTCTGGTCAACCGTTGAACCACACCGATACTGGTCAGGGAGTGAACCGCTCCGGGCTCTACTCTGGTCAACCGTTGAACCACACCGACACTGGTCAGGGAGTGAACCGCTCCGGGCTCTACTCTGGTCAACCGTTGAACCACACCGACACTGGTCAGGAAGTGAACCGCTCCGGGCTCTACTCTGGTCAACCGTTGAACCACACCGACACTAGTCAGGGAGTGAACCGCTCCGGGCTCTACTCTGGTCAACCGTTGAACCACACCGACACTGGTCAGGGAGTGAACCGCTCCGGGCTCTACTCTGGTCAACCGTTGAACCACACCGACACTGGTCAGGGAGTGAACCGCTCAGGGCTCTACTCTGGTCAACCGTTGAACCACACCGACACTGGTCAGGGAGTGAACCGCTCAGGGCTCTACTCTGGTCAACCGTTGAACCACACCGACACTGGTCAGGGAGTGAACCGCTCCGGGCTCTACTCTGGTCAACCATTGAACCACACCGACACTAGTCAGGGAGTGAACCGCTCCGGGCTCTACTCTGGTCAACCGTTGAACCACACCGACACTGGTCAGGGAGTGAACCGCTCAGGGCTCTACTCTGGTCAACCGTTGAACCACACCGACACTGGTCAGGGAGTGAACCGCTCCGGGCTCTACTCTGGTCAACCGTTGAACCACACCGACACTGGTCAGGGAGTGAACCGCTCCGGGCTCTACTCTGGTCAACCGTTGAACCACACTGAGGCTGAGGAACTAAAACTAATAGCTGCAAAACATGAATCTGGTCAGTACCTGATCACACAGACTAGACTGACAGACAGAGCTTCTCAGGGTTTCATGGAGTACAAAGTAATCTCAGCCATGGTGAGAAAGTTGTGAGTTGTCATTGTAATGTGCTCTCTCTTGCATGAGAAAAACTCTCATCTTAATTGATTTAAAGGAGTAGGGAGGGAGAAGAGAGGGACTGCATGAATCAGACAAAGAGAACTGTCAAAGACCATTGGCCATGGAGTGTAATATGAAACAGACCTGTGTGATGAACGATCTCAGAGGGAAGATGAGATTTTCTCATGGATTTAACTCGTTGTTTAGGGTGCGATACTGGCACACACATACACCATACCTGGGCAGAAAATAGTTGTATTTTTTAGTTTATTTGAAAAAAACTTTTCTACTACTCGGGTAGTTGAATATAGTTTATATAGAGTTTCAACTGATTTTTAAATACAGGTCTCAGAAAAACATATAATACTTAATATTGTGAATACCTCTCAGAAAACCAAATAATATTTGAAGGTATTTAAATTTATGCAAGTTATTTGATAACAAAAAAATATTTATTTGATGGCTGCCAAATATTTGATGAAGAAACAAACATTAGAGTAGACTACTTTTGCAGCTTTAAAATGATTATCACATAATGAGTAAGACATAAGGTAATTCAGTAACACTCAACATCAAGTTGTTTGGAAATGGTTTTATAATTGCATAATAACGTTTTTTTTTTTACATAAGTGGAGTAAGGAACCGTCACTATTCCTCTTCTGTACAGTAGTTACAAACTATCAGCTCATTCTTATGCAATTAAAATGCAATTACCAAAGTGTTATGTAACAAAAAAAGTAACAAAATATGTCTATTAAAGATGCACTAACCATAAATCGCTCCGCCATATTCTGGTTGCTAACATTCTAATAGTTCACCTAATTTCAGTTTATGTGACAAAACCAGCAAGTGTAGTGTCGCGCCCTCAAACTCAACTCTGGACCTCAAAGCCAGTTTCACGGCAATGTTTCATTGTTCCCCTTTAATCAGGGATTGATTTAGAACTGGGACACCAGGTGTGTGCAATTAATTATCAGGTAGAAAAGAAAACCAGCAGGCTCTGGACCTCGTAGGGCAAGAGTTGAGTACCCCTGGTGTAGAGAATCATTGTACCATCTAAACCGCCGTGACATATCTTGTCCATAACCAAAAAGCGAGTGTTTTCAGCTGTTTGGAGCTGGTGTACAAAACTGTTTGGAGCTGGTGTACAAAACTGTTTGGAGCTGGTGAACAAAACTGTTTGGAGCTGGTGTACAAAACTGAAAGTCAAAGATGCAAAAACAAAACTTAAGAACGGGAAGCATAGAAATGGTGCCCATAGAACAGATGTACAGCTTCTTAGACTTACTTTCAATGAGAATGACAGATCTATAACACGCATTTCAATGTGAATTTGGTCGGTCACCCAAAAAGTTACATACTGCAGCTTTAAGGAAGCTAAATATCTCAAAACTGCCTTCTTGAATCAAAGGTAGGTGGAGCATGATGTTAATTTGTATTCTGAGTAAACTATCCCTTTAGATGGACAAAAAGGTAAAGAAGTTGTTTTTGCTAAGCGTCCAACTTGCTGTTTGCAAATGGCTTTGAATTACTCTGGTATTCTCAGGTGTCATAACATTAATTGCAGCTTTCAACCTTTTTAGTGGCTTGTAGTTGAGCGTCACAACTTATTTATACCTATCTGTACAAAATATCATTGGTTAATTGGTTTGACTTGATTATCTACTTGATACTTGGGGCAATGGACATTCAGGAGAATGGACTTTTTCAAGATGTTCAAATATAAATGTATTGTATAGTTCAAATATGACTGTCAGATTGGAATAGTACAAGAGATTGTGTGTGTTCTATTCATTTTATTTATATTTTCAACATGCAGTTACAGCCCTGTCATTAGTTGAAGGCAGCCAATCCAAATATTTCAGAAAAGTAATCACTTCCTGAGATCTGTATTCAATTTTTTTTAAGTAGTTGCGTTCAGATCTGTACTAAAATAGTTTTTAAAAAGTCATCACTTTCTGAGATCTTTATTAACATAGTTTTAAAAAGTAGTACTTTTTTGTAAAGTATTTGCAGTCCCCTCCAAAGTAACTTTGTTCCCCTGGGAAAAATACTTTCCACGAAGCATAGTCAGTTGCGACGAGCAAACCCAGATCCGGGATCCTATTTATAGCCTCAAGCTCATTACCTTTTGTTAACAACACTGTCATCTCAGATTTTCAAAATATGCTTTTCAACCATAGCAAAACAAGCATTTGTGTAAGAGTTTTGATACCTAGCGTAGCATTCAGCGTGCAACATTTTCACAAAAACAAGAAAAGCATTCAAATAAAATAATTTACCTTTGAAGAACTTTGGATGTTTTCAATGAGGAGACTCTCAGTTAGATAGCAAATGTTCAGTTTTTCCAAAAATATTATTTGTGTAGGACAAATCGCTCCGTTTTGTTCGTCACGTTTGGCTACGAAAAAAACCTGTATCCAGGAGTGTAATTATCCCCGCAAGCTCATTAGCATAACGCAACGTTAACTATTCATGAAAATCGCAAATGAAATGAAATAAATATATTATCTCTCAAGCTTAGCCTTTTGTTAACAACACTGTCATCTCAGATTTTCAAAATATGCTTTTGAACCATAGCTAAACAAGCATTTGTGTAAGGGTATTGATAGCTAGCATACCATTAAGCCTGTCATTCAGCATGCAACATTTTCACAAAAACAAGAAAAGCATTCAAATAAAATAATTTACCTTTGAAGAACTTCAGATGTTTTCAATGAGGAGACTCTCGGTTAGCAAATGTTCAGTTTTTCCAAAAATATTATTTGTGTAGGACAGATCGCTCCGTTTTGTTCTTCACGTTTGGCTGAGAAAACCCCCCGAAAATTCAGTCATAACAACGCAAACTTTTTTCCAAATTAACTCCATAATATCGACAGAAACATGGCAAACGTTGTTTAGAATCAATCCTCAAGGTGTTTTTCAGATATCTATTCGATGATAAGTCACTCCTGGCAGTTTGGTTTCTCCTCTCTTCAAAATGGAAAAAATGCGTGCACCTGGAGATTGCGCAATAGGTTCGACGGAGGACACCCAGCGGACACCTGGTAAATGTAGTCTCTTATGGTCAATTTTCCAATGATATGCCTACAAATACGTCACAATGCTGCAAACACCTTGGGGAAACGACAGAAAGTGTAGGCTCTCTCCTTGCGCATTCACAGCCATATAAGGAGACATTGGTACACAGCGCCTCAAAAATCTGGCTCAGTTCCTGTATGAAATTTCATCTTGGTTTCGCCTGTAGCATTAGTTCTGTGGCACTCACAGACAATATCTTTGCAGTTTTGGAAACGTCAGAGTGTTTTCTTTCCAAAGCTGTCAATTATATGCATAGTCAAGCATCTTTTCGTGACAAAATATCTTGTTTAAAACGGGAACGTTTTTCATCCAAAAATGAAATACTGCCCCCAGAGTTTCATGAGGTTAAAACTATAGTTGTTCCAGGTCTGACACACACACACGCACACACACACACACACGGTGAAAAACAATATCTGCTTTTGTGCCCTTGAGCAAGGCATTTAACCCTAATTGCTCCAGGAGCGCTGTCCAATAGTGACCCTGGCCCGTGACCCCACTCCCTACGGGTGTCTCAGGGGGAGTTGGGATATGAAGAAACACATTTCCATTACACACTTTGTAACAGGACAAATATAAGCCCTCCCCAAAAATGCATTACTATTACTACACACACACGCGCACCTGTCTGTCACATAAATGAAAGAGCTGTCATACTTCTGTCCCACTGTGTCTGTTAGCAGGGGAACTCTGTTGCTGGGACAATGAGCCATGGCGGGAATGATAAACCCCCCCCCCCCCAAAAAAAAAAAATTTCAGCCCTCATGGAGGTCAACTTCTAATTAGCTAGCAATTATTTATCTTTTCTGGAAACACAAAGGCATAATAAGAGTTGTTCAGAAAGCCAAGCCACCATATTAAATATACCCCTGGATTCATTAACTGATAAGAAAATCCACTGGGATTACTTTCATACTAATTCCTAAAGCACAAATGTGTCGATAATCATCTGTCTCAATTGAGACCAAGAGAGTCAAATGAGAATTAGGCCTAACCTTTTTAGATGAGGCTATTTTGTTTCTGTGAAATAAGTCATATTTTCTGTCTGGGTGTTATTACTGAGTTGTGTGGGACTTAAGCTCCTTTCACAGATAAATTATTTGGCAGTTAAACAGACTGAACAGTAGTAGCTTTATGTAGGCCTATTGTTTGTTTGGGGTTCCTCTTCTGAAAACCCCCTGTCATTCATCGTTACAGTAATTGAATGGAAGACCGCTTGGGACCTGGTTGGTCTAATTTGACTATTTGCAAATATGTTTCAATGATCGCCTATGTGCCTTATTTGAATATACTGTAGGCTATTGTACGTTTTAGATGCTGTATGTTTTAGATCAGGGTTCCCCAACTGGTGGCCAATGGGAAAAATTTGGCCCGTGGGTGATTTTTTATTGTTTTCTAATTGTTGGACATAAAAGACTGTAAAAACACCAGCAAATCAGCTCCAATTGATTTTAATTTAGGAAATCTGTTCCAAAGTATTCCCACTCATAATATAGAGATATACTATGTGGCCAAAAGTAGCCTGTTCGTCAAACATCTAATTACAAAATCATAGGCATTAATATGGAGTTGGTCCCCCCTTTGCTGCTATAAAAGCCTCCACTCTTCTGGGAAGGCTTTCCACTAGATGTTGGAACATTGGGGACTTGCTTCCATTCAGGCACAAGAGCATTAGTGAGGTCAGGCACTGATGTTGGGCAATTAGTCCTGGATTGCAGTCGGCATTCCAATTCATCCCAAAGGTGTTTTGATTGGGTTGAGGCCAGGGCTCTCTGCAGGCAAGTCAGGTTCTTCCACATCGATCTCGACAAACCATTTCTGTATGGACCTCACTTTGTACACAGGGGCATTGTCATGCTGAAACAGTAAGGACCTTCCCCAAACTGTTGCCACAATGTTGGAAGCAGAATTGTCTAGTAGTCATTGTATGTTGTTGCGTTAAAATTTCCCTTCACTGGAACTAAGGGGCTTAGCCCGACTCATGTAAAACAGCCCCAGACCATTATTCCTCCACCACCAAACTTTACAGTTGGCACTATGCATTCAGGCAGGTAGCGTTCTCCTGGCATCCGCCAAACCCAGATTCGTCCGTCGAACTGCCTGATGGTGAAGCGTGATTCATCACTGCAGAGAACGCGTTTCCACTGCTCCAGAGTCCAATGGCGGCGAGCTTTACACCACTCCAGCCAATACTTGGCATTGCGTATGGTGATGTTAGGCTTGTTTGCGGCTGCTCGGCCATGGAAATCCATTTCATGAAGGTCCCACAAACAGTTATTGTGCTGACGTTGTTTCCAGAGGTAGTTTAAAACATTGAAGGACATTCAGTAAGGACATTATACTGTAAATGTTTGGTATGCTCGATTTTATACACCTGTCAGCAACGGGTGTGGCTGAAATAGCCAAATCCACTAATTTGAAGGGGTGTCCACATACACTACATGTATGTAATCATATACAAATGTAAGCAAGGTTTGAAATGATTATCTTTCAGTTAAATATTATCTCTTTGGGCTTCTTGCAGCCTACAAATGATTTGTAATTATTGCATTCACAAAGG
Source organism: Oncorhynchus mykiss (assembly GCF_057628025.1). Lineage (NCBI taxonomy): Eukaryota > Metazoa > Chordata > Actinopteri > Salmoniformes > Salmonidae > Oncorhynchus > Oncorhynchus mykiss. The sequence goes on from NC_143026.1 coordinate 67,607,480, forward strand.
CAATGCTACACCTGGTCAGAGACATGTACCTGTTAGCGTAGTTAAGGGAACTATATACCTGCGTTGTGTTTAGGACAGAGCAGGGCAGCTCACCTTTCTCTGGCTTGGGTTACACAAAGACTGGTGCAGATGGGAGAGAGACAAAGAATACGGCATAACTGCCCTTCCATAGAGAAGGAAAGGGTTTTGGAGAATTACATGTGAATTAAAGTCTCTGTATTACCTAGTGAGTGTACTGTTGTTAAATAATCAAATGGGTTTGAACCCAAATCCTCTGATCCCTACTGAGGCCTCCAGCCCACCACCACTCTCCTGTCTGTAGACAGATGTCTCAAAGCAACGACTGTGTTTGGTGTCTGTGACTTTGGGTGGTTGTGGTGTTGGCCTGCTCTTAGCCTCTATCCCGGACCCTTGGCATTCCAGGCATTCCCCTGCTACTTGGAAAAAGTGTGTGTCCCTCTAGCAGGGTATTTATAGTGTTGAGGAGCAGCTGCTTGCCTGTCTGGACAGCCTCCACAACAGATCCACTGTTGACATCAAAGTGGGTGCTTCAAGGTATGGGCTATTTTTAATTCTGCCTCAGTTAGCCTAACGCACCTGTTACGTGATAACTTTGTTAGTGTTATATGTAGGGATGGAATCGCGTCTTTGAAACAAGCACGGCTCCTGGTTTTTCTTTTCATGTGTGGCATTGGCATCCTTATGCCAGTCTTTTTTTTTTTTTTTAACCTTTATTTAACTAGGCAAGTCAGTTAAGAACAAATTCTTATTTACAATGACGGCCTAGGAACAGTGGGTTAACTGCCTGTTCAGGGGCAGAACGACAGATTTGTACCTTGTCAGCTCGGGGGTTTGAACTTGCAACCTTCCGGTTACTAGTCCAACGCTCTAACCACTAGGCTACCCTGCCGCCCCACGCCCCGCACAAGGCGGGTAAGGTGCAGGACAAAAGGAAGAAAGTCTTTGGGTCTATGCAAATTCAGATGTATTCTATTGTAGCACAATACATCTAAAATGTGCATGGACCCTGTGGGAAGACTTCTTCAGCTTGGAAGAAAATTGCATTTTTGAAAACCACTCAGCTTACCCCGTCTGCCTTCCTCTGAAAGCTGGAGGAAGAATACATCCATTTTTGTTTCCTTAAACCAGTGTCATGATTGCTTGTGGTTCCCCTCCAACGAGAGAAACAAGAATCCATCCACAGTACTAAAGGTCATGGAAGAATACAAAATGACTTGTGTTTGTGTCATCACCTCCTCCCAGGCATGCTTCTGTTGGACAGATAGACATTTATGTTTTCTCCAACCATATGTCAAGCTTGGTTCTGGTTGCTTAACAACAAGAGAAGCGTCCACATCCACAATATTAGGACCACAATGAAAGAAAACCGTATTAGTTTTGTTTGTGTTCATCTTTCACCTCCTTTTTACCTTAACAATTCATGTTACTATGCTCCAAGGTCCTCAAGGAATAAGTAACAGAGAGAAGTGTTGACAGAATTTTATATAAACAAAAAATGTATAGTAATAACATCTCTCATATTGAAGAATCTATAAAGCTCACCCCATAGAGATGCAGTACAATATAATTATGTGGCTCACACAAGGACTTTGTGTTTTTGCAGGGGGACAAGAATGCAGGTTTTGACTTGCTGTACCACAACATGAAGCATGGCCAGATTGCTACCAAGGAGCTGGCAGAGTTTGTCCGCGAGAGGTGAGGTGTTGTTTGGGCTGGGACGTGTGGGAGGGGTGGTGCAGTGGTGATGGGATATATGGGGAGGAGTGAGATGTTTCTCAATCCGTTTTTTTATTTCAACTCATCAATTCATTTGAAAAAGTTAGTTTTCTAAATGTTCGTTAAGGTTTTGAAGATTGCCTTTAAAAAGACTGATACCAACACAGGACACAGGGCCTTGATGGAGCCGCTCCTCTCCACTGCCAACCCTGCCCTCTAACCCACACTACTGTGCTGCATTTGGACAGACCAGCACACAGGAGTGTTAACAGACACACACACTTTCATACAAGACAAGACACAGCCCACAAGACAAGACACAGCCCACAAGACAAGACACAGCCCACAAGACAAGACACAGCCCACAAGACAAGGAGCTCCCTGTCTTACCACACACACATTTGAAGTAGCTGTGTTTTGCATGTTATCTGGGCACTCGGCTCAGGTAAAATGCTCAGTCTGGAAAATCCTCCTCCTGGGTTGTTTTCCCTGCAGTCCTCTGTATTTATTCAATCTCTTAATGAGGCAATTAGCTGGAAGTTGAAGACTCATTGTAGTATTTAAGCATGGGACTTACAGGGCTTTTTTTACAGGGAGATATAACAACCTGCACAGTCAGACCAATGTCATAATCTTGACTATTATTCATAAGATCCCAACCACTGCACATTCCCCACAGGCGGGAGGAAATGTGGAGGCAACAAAGTGGCAGTCAGGAAATGAAATGAGACGTTGTAGAGACGCTGTTTCCCTCAGGACAGACGGAGTAACCCATTGAGCTGATTGATTTCCCTCACCTCAGCTCTTCTCTCTGGTCTTCTAAAGCTCTCTCGCAATCTGGATGGGGAAGTTCGATTTATCTAAAAGGACAATCTAGGAGTGGTTGATTAGAAATGTCAGATATTCAAATGTTCTGTATGCCTAGCTACCCATCTTCAGGGGGTACTACTTCTCTATATCATTTAAAAAGGGATTTCTCTGTTGCCGGGAGGCTTGTGAAACTGCAGCGATTTGTTTGTTTATTTCTTTGCTCTCTCCTCGTCGAGATGGGAGGGGGTTGTCCCCCCCAGAATATACTGATCTACTTTTTTTTGCCGGACTACAGATGGTTATTCAAATCTTATGTTCTTCCTGCAAAATGAGACCATTTATTATTCAGATGTGGGTTTAGGCAACATTTACACAGTATGGAAGCTGAATATTTATTTCCCTTTGCCTGGCTGTTTATACCCTATGTTTGCTCTTTATTATTCTCTGTACATAATAATATGATCCATTATGCTAGTAAGATATCTAATCAAAGTTTATTTGTCACGTGCGCCGAGTACAACAGGTGTAGGTAGACCTTAGTGAAATGCTTACTTACAGGCTCCAACCAATAGTGCAAAAAAAGGTGTTAGGTGAACAATAGTTGGGAAACAAATAAACCAACAGTAAAAATAGCCTATTTACAGTAGCGAGGCTATAAAAGTAGTGAGGCTACATACAGACACCGGTTAGTCAGGATGATTGAGGTAGTATGTACATGTAGATATGGTTAAAGTGACTATGCATACAGTGGGGCAAAAAAGTATTTAGTCAGCCACCAATTGTGCAAGTTCTCCTACTTAAAAAGATGAGAGAGGCCTGTAATAGGTACACTTCAACTATGACAGACAAAATTAGAAAAAAAATCCAGAAAATCACATTGTAGGATTTTTAATGAATTTATTTGCAAATTATGGTGGAAAATAAGTATTTGGTCACCTACAAACAAGCAAGATTTCTGGCTCTCACAGACCTGCAACTTCTTCTTTAACCTTTCTGATCTCCCCATCCCGGATCCGGGATCGTGAATACAGACTCAAGCTCATTACCATAACGCAACGTTAACTATTCATGAAAATCGCAAATGAAATGAAATAAATATGCTAGCTCTCAAGCTTAGCCTTTTGTTAACAACACTGTCATCTCAGATTTTCAAAATATGCTTCTCAACCATTGCAAAACAAGCATTTGTGTAACAGTATTGTAGGCTAACGTAGCATTTAGCATTAGCATTCAGCTGGCAACATTTACACAAAAAACAGAAAAGCATTCAAATAAAATCATTTACCTTTGAAGAACTTCAGATGTTTTCAATGAGGAGACTCTCAGATAGCAAATGTTCAGTTTTTCCTGAAAGATTATTTGTTTAGGACAAATCGCTCCGTTTTCTGCGTCACGTTTAGCTATGAAAAAACCCCTGTATCCAGGATTGTGTAAATCTATCAGCAAGCTCATTAGCATAACACAACGTTAACTATTTATGAAAATCGCAAATGAAATGAAATAAATATGCCATCTCTCAAGCTTAGCCTTTTGTAAACAACACTGTCATCTCAGATTTTCAAAATATGCTTCTCAACCATAGGAAAACAATCATTTGTGTAAAAGTAGCTAGCTAGCGTTAGCATTTCGCGTTAGCATTTAGCGTTAGCATTAGCGTTAGCATCCAGCACGCAACATTAACAAAAACATAAAAGCCTTCAAATAAAATCATTTACCTTTGAAGAACTTCTGATGTTTTCAATGAGGATACTCTCAGTTAGATAGCAGATGCTCAGTTTTTCCAAAAAGATTCCTTGTGTATTAGAAATAGCTCCGTTTTATACATCACATTTGGCTACCAAAAAAAATCTGAAAATTCAGTCCTCAAAACGCGAACTTTTCTCCAAATTAACTCCATAATATCGACTGAAAACATGGCAAACGTTGTTTAGAATCAATCATCAAGGTGTTTTTCACATATCTCTTCATTGATACATCGTTCTTGGACACATGCTTTCTCCCCTGAATCAAATGGTAAAGTAGAAGCAGCTGGCAATTGCGCACCGAATTCGACGCAGGACACCAGGCGGACACTTGGAAAATGTAGTCTCTTATGGTCAATCTTCCAATGATATGCCTACAAATACGTCACAATGCTGCTAAGACCTTGGGCGAACGACAGAAAGTGTAGGCTCATTCGTTGCGCAATCACAGCCATATAAGGAGAGAATGGAAAACAGAGCTTCAGAAATTCTGCTAATTCCTGGGTGATGCATCATCTTGGTTTCGCCTGTAGAATGAGTTCTGGGGCACTTACAGACAAAATCTTTGCAGATTCTGAAACTTCAGAGTGTTTTCTTTCCAAAACTGTCAAGAATATGCATAGTCGAGCATCTTTTCGTGACAAAATATCGCGCTTAAAACGGGAACGTTTTTTATCCAAAAATGAAATAGCGCCCCTAGAGCTCTAACAGGTTAAGAGGCTCCTCTGTCCTCCACTCGTTACCTGTATTAATGGCACCTGTTTGAACTTGTTATCAGTATGAAAGACACCTGTCCACAAACTCAAACAGTCACACTACAAACTCCACTATGGCCAAGACCAAAGAGCTGTCAAAGGACACCAGAAACAAAATTGTAGACCTGCACCAGGCTGGGAAACTTGGTTTGAAGAAATCAACTGTGGGAGCAATTATTAGGAAATGGAAGACATACAAGACCACTGATAATCTGATAATTACAGGCCTCTCATCTTTTTAAGTGGGAGAACTTGCACACTTTTTTGCCCCACTGTATATGATGAACAGAGAGTAGTAGAGAGTAGCAGTAGTGTAAAAGAGGGTTTGGCGGGTGGTGGGTGGGACACAATGCAGATAGCCAGGTTAGCCACTGTGCAGCAGCACTGGCTGGTCGGCCCAATTGAGGTAGTATGTACATGAATGTATAGTTAAAGTGACTATGCATATATGATAAGCAGAGAGTAGCAGCAACGTAAAAAGAGGGGTTGGGGGGAGGCACACAATGCAAACAGTTGAAGCCTTTTTGTCCTAGACTTGGCACTCCGGTACCGCTTGCCATGTGGTAGTAGAGAGAACAGTCCATGGTTGGGGTGGCTGGTGTCTTTGACGATTTTTAGGGAATTCCTCTGACACCGCCTGGTGTAGAGGTCGTGGATGCCAGGCAGCTTAGCCCCAGTGATGTACTGGGCCGTACGCACTACCCTCTGTAGTGCCTTGCGGTCACAGACCGAGCAGTTGCCATACCAGGCAGTGATGCTTTCGATGTTGCAGCTGTAGAACCTTTTGAGGATCTCAGGCCAAATATTTTTTGTTTCCTGAGGGGGAATAGGCTTTGTCGTGCCCCACGACAGTCGTGCCCCACGACTGTCCTGGTGTGTTTGGACCATTCTAGTTTATTGTTGATCCGGACACCAAGGAACTTGAAGCTCTCAACCTGCTCCACTACAGCCCCGTCGATGAGAATGGGGGCGTGCTCGGCCCTCCTTTTCCTGTAGTCCACAATAATCTCCTTAGTCTTGTTTACGTTGAGGGATAGGTTGTTATTCTGTCACCACCCAGCCAGGTCTCTGACTTCCTCCCTATTGGCTGTCTCATTGTTGTCGGTGATCAGGCCTACCACTGTTGTGTTGTTTGCAAACTTAATGATGGTGTTGGAGTCGTGCCTGGCCAGGCAGTCGTGGGTGAACAGGGAGTACAGGAGTGGACTGAGCACGCACCCCTGGGGAGCTCCAGTGTTGAGGATCAGCGTGGCAGATGTGTTGTTACCTACCATCACCACCTGGGGGCGGCCCGTCAGGAAGTCCAGGAGCCAGTTGCAGAGGGAGGTGTTTAGTCCCAGGGATCCTTAGCTTAGTGATGAGCTTTGAAGGTACTATTGTGTTTAACGCTGAGCTGTAGTCAATGAACACCATTCTCACGTAAGTGTTTCTTTTGTCCAGGTGGGAAAGGGCAGTGTGGACTTTAAAAACCTGTTAAAGAGGCTGCGAATTTTTGCAGCTTTTTGTTAAAAATCGTGCAACATTTCAACGTCCTGCTACTCATGCCAGGAAAATAGTATATGCATATGATTAGTATGTGTGGATAGAAAACACTCTGAAGTTTATAAAACTGGTTAAATCATGTCTGTGACTATAACAGAACGTGTTTAGCAGGAAAAATCCCAAGGAAAACTGTTCACAAAAAACCCCCCAAAAATATCCCTCCGCCAGTCTCTTGTCTATGTCAAGGGAAAATAGATAGGGCCCTGTTTACAATGCCTACAGCTTCCACATGATGTCGCCAGTACTGTCAATTGATTTTAAATTAATCCTTGGTAAAATGAGGAATAGACACTTCCTGTCGTCGAGCACACCACAGGAAGTTATGAAAGAGAGAATGTGGACCATGATTTCAAAACGAGCTGCTATTGAATACAGATCGCCCCGTGTTCAATTTGATCGATTATTAACGTTTACTAATACCTAAAGTTGGATTACAAAAGTAGTTTGAAGTGTTTTGTCAAAGTTTATAGGTAACTTTTTTTATTTTAAAAAATGACGGTGCCGGACATTTTGGGTATACATTAATCGAAAAAAGACCCAATTGTGATGTTTATGGGACATATAGGAGTGCCAACAAAGAAGCTCGTCAAAGGTAATGAATGTTTTATATTTTATTTCTGCGTTTTGTGTAGCGCCGGCTACGCTAATTATTTTGTTTACGTCCCCTTTGTGTATTTCGGGGGTTGCATGCTATCAGATAATAGCTTCTCATGCTTTCGCCGAAAAGCATTTTAAAAATCTGACATGTTGGCTAGATTCACAACGAGTGTAGCTTTAATTGAGTACCCTGCATGTGTGTTTTAATGAAAGTTTGAGTTGTATCGAGTACCATTAGTTGTCATTCTAAAATGTCCGCTGATGTTGATCCCTGTACAGGGACAGCAGCCGTAAAAGGTTAATAGAGATTACATCATCTGTGGATCTGTTTGGGCGGTATGCAAATTGGAGTGAGTCTAGGGTTTCTGGGATAATGGTGTTGATGTGAGCCATTACCAACCTTTCAAAGCACTTCATGGCTACAGACGTGAGTACTACGGGTCTGTAGTCATTTAGGCAGGTTGCCTTTGTGTTCTTGGGTACAGGGACTATGGGGGTCTTCTTGAAACATGTTGGTATTAGACTCAATCAGGGACATGTTGAAAATGTCATTGAAGACACCTGCCAGTTGGTCAGCACATGCCCGGAGCACACGTCCTGGTAATCCGTCTGGCCCTGCAGCCTTGTGTATGTTGACCTGTTTATAGGTCTTACTCACCGTTTATAGGTCTTACTTATGTACGTACAGTCACTGTGGGGACAATGTCCTCGATATGCAATCGTTTTTCTGTGAGCCAGAAGGGTATGAGTGTAGGTTTAATAGCTCTATCTGCAGTTGGATGCAGGATTTCAATGCTGAGACTGTGTAGTAGACTATCACTGCCTGGTTTGTTACTGACCAGCCAGGGGTTCATAGGGATTTACTCTTATCTATCTGTGGGTTCTCAGGGCTGCCATCGAGGAAACCTACTCCAAGTCTATGAGCAAAATGGCCAAGATGGCAAGCAATGGAAGCCCACTAGGGTGAGTATAATAGATAACCATTGTCATCAACATCTCAGTTTAGAGAGCAGTATTCCTATCATAATGAAATCAACTGTTCTATATTGGCAGGGTGCTTAGAGGATGTACAGTAGTTTGTCTGCATGATTAGGGTCTATGATTCTCTAGGGTCCATCATTACTGGGTCATAGGTCAGGGATGTGATCTACTCCATCATCCCAGAACTCTGCCTTCTTCACTTCCTGTGTGTGTTGTTTTTGGGTGATTTGGTTTGTTTAACTCTAGAAATGCACCATGAAGCTGGACCATTCAAACAAAATGTATGAAGTCACCTCTGTAAATGTATACTGAGTATACAAACATTAGGAACGCCTGCTCTTTTCATGACATAAACTGACTAGGTGAATCCAGGTGAAAGCTATGATCCCTTGTTGATGTCACTCCTTAAATCCACTTCAGTCAGTGTAGATGAAGGGGAGGAGACAGGTTAAAGAAGGAATTTTAAGCCTTGAGACAATTGAGAAATTGATTGTGTATGTGTGCCATTCAGAGGGTGAATGGGCAATATTTAAGTGCCTTTGAACACTGCAACACTGCTGGGTTGTTCACGCTCAACAGTTTCCTGTGTGTATCCAGAATGGTCCACCACTCAAAGGACATCCAGTCAACCTGACGCAACTGTGGGAAGCATTAGGGGCGGCAGGGTAGCCTAGTGGTTAGAGCGTTGGACTAGTAACCGGAAGGTTGTGAGTTCAAACCCCCGAGCTGACAAGGTACAAATCTGTCGTTCTGCCCCTGAACAGGCAGTTAACCCACTGTTCCCAGGCCGTCATTGAAAATAAGAATTTGTTCTTAACTGACTTGCCTGGTTAAATAAAGGTAAAATAAAAATAAAAAATAAAATAAAATTAGAAGCAGCATGGGCCAGGATCTCTGTGGAACGCTTTCGACACTTTGTAGAGTCCATGCCCCGGCTAATTGACACTGTTCTAAGGGCAAAAGGGGGTGGAACTCAAAATTAGGAAGGTGTTCCTAATGTTTTGTACACTCAGTAAATGTTATTATTAGCTAAAAAAAAAACAAAGTTGGTGTTAGAATTTTATACCATAGGTGACATACTGCTGTGTGGCCCTCAGGACGTTTGCCCCTATGTGGGACGTGTTCCGGGTGTCATCAGACAAGCTGGCTCTCTGCCACCTTGAGCTGATGCGCAAGATGAACGACCTCATCCGGGACATCAACAAGTATGGTGACGAGCAGGTCAAAGTTCACCGCAAGGTAACATGAGGAAGCCCCTCTTCTCACCATATGTTTCCATGATGATGCCACCTCTAACCCCCCATGAATCATTAACTATATTCTAATCTATAACAGCCAATCTACAATTAAGAATATGTGTATGGTGTGTTTCTCACAGACCAAGGAGGAGCAGGTGGCAACCCTGGAGTCTGTTCAGGCGGTTCAGGTCCAGAATGGTCACCTCCAGAAGTCCAGGGAGGGATACCACTCCAAGTGTATTGAGCTGGACAGACTGAGGAAAGAGGGAGCCCCCCAGAAAGAACTGGAGAAGGTCTGTCCACTAGATGTCATTCTGTATAACTACAGTAGAGCTGTCTTAACTGTTATATGACCGCAGGGTGGGTGCCTACTGTTTATAAATTATTGGTTGCTGGAAGTTTACTGACTACTAATAGTAGGGAGTCCAACAAGGTTACTATTATAACAGATCATTTGTTCTCACCATTATAAATAAAGGTTCAACTAATGACTGGATGAAGTCTATAATCATCCTCTCTCCTCTCACTAGGCGGAGCTGAAGTCTAAGAAAGCTGCCGAGTTGTTTGCTGTGTGTATAGAGAAGTATAACCGCGTGGGAGGAGACTTCGAGCAGAAGATGAGCGAATCAGCACAGGTCAGTCAGTTCACTGGTCCTGGGGCGGGTTAGGGGCGGGACTCCATGGAGGAACCAGACATGTTATATCAGTGTGGCCCAATCCTGGGGTTCCCTTAAGTTAACATAAACCCATCTCCATGGCTACCTGCAGTTTCCAAGGAAACACTTAACAAACCCGATGAGCGTTGCTATATTTGGGTATGAAATGATGACTGGAATCCTGGTGACCAATTACCTGTTAATAGCTACAATGGGAGATCTGGCCCTAATTATGAGTGGGGTAGAGAGAGCTCAGCGTGGCTTCATGAAGACTACAGCCTAGAACATGACAGGGGGAAATGGAAATGACCTGTTCTTTCAAGCCATTACTCTAGCCCACATGCTGTGTTGTGATTAGCACCTGGTTATTATCTGGGATGGGAACTATTATGGTTTGCGCCTGGTTCTGTTCTTTTAAAGTTTCCATGGCTGATAAGTGCCTTTGGTTTTTGTTTCTTGGGGTCCTTTGGGTTTCAGTTCTTACTACTTAATGGCATTTTGCGGTGGTTTGTGGATATTTTGAGTAGCATTTTGGTGTGCTTTGGGGTTGTTTGAGTAGCATTTTGGTGTGCTTTGGGGTCGTTTGAGTAGCATTTTGGTGTGCTTTGGGGTAGTTTGCTGTAATTAGGACCCATCTTGGTGTCTGAACACTTGTGTTCCCATCCTGTGTACAGAAGTTCCAGGACATTGAGGAGGCCCACCTGAGGCAGATAAAACAGCTTATCAAGGGATACTCTCACTCTATAGAGGACACCCACGTCCAGGTGGGACAGGTAGGTCACCCAGACACTGACCCAGGAGCCACAGTCTGGCTGGAGGGATTTAACTGCCCTCTCTGAGTCAAACTTCACATCCACATCACACACACTCCAAGCCCTCTCTCTCAGGCATGCTTCTTCTCTCTTGAGCTGTTCTTGTCAGACTGTAAGGAGCCCCTCTCTCCTCTGTTCAGGTCCATGAGGAGTTCAAACAGAACGTGGAGAACATCGGCATAGATAACCTCATCCAGAGGTTTGCAGAGCAGAAGGGCACAGGGAAGGACAGACCAGGTACACCACACAAACACCATAAACAGATGGTTTGATCCCAGTGTGTTTGTCCCATTTGTCCTCACTGTGATATATCCCTATGTGTGGCAGCCCTGGTGGGGTTTGAGGAGTACATGACAGCTTCAGTACCTGAGGGGAGTAAGAAGAGTCGAGGAAAAGCCTTCAGGATTCCTGGACTGGGCAAGAGGGACAAAGAGCCAGACTCAACGTGAGCACACACACACACACAGATGATAAATCCCAATTCCCCTCACTTTCTTTTGTCAGCTTCATCTGGGATATTATCTTGTCACTTACATTCACCTATGTGTTGCTTTTTGCAGGGATTTGGCTGTGACGGAGACACCAGTGAGTGTATGCTAATTCACACTTGTACACAGTGGCACGAAAACCATCAAGTCAATGTCAGTTCTTCCATTATCAGTCTGTGGTGGTGGTGGTTTAAACAGCACATCACGTTGCCCCTTCCAACTTACTGACAGACAGATGGAGGTGTGTGTGTGTGTGTGTGTCACCGTGTGCATTTGTGCGTGTGTATGAGCAAGGGGGAGTAATCATATGTGTGACAATGACGTGTCTGGCAGTGTTGGGTTACCTTGCCTATTTTTATCCTTCTGAGAAGGGGCTTTTGAGGTTGGGTCGAGATCAGTGGGTTGCCAGGACTGTTTTAACAGACAAGTGTCACATGGGGGGGGGGGGGGGTCGCACCACCTCTTACCCAGGTCATAATCTTCACACACTGCCCCTGGAGTGATATAACACTTCTGATGATAACGTCACTCAGTCTGGGTTGAGTTTTGTTATTAAGCATATCAAACACTAGGATAAAGTATTTATGTTTGTGTCTGACGTTGCTGGGTATTCTCTATTCTGCACACAGAACTCTCCCCTGGAGGTGGATGAGGAGGGGTTTGTCATCCGAGCCGATGTCAATCAGAATGATATCCTTTCTAGGCAGTGACACTGACTATCAGATGAGAGGCTATCTCGCTGCTATATTGTTGTAATATTTGCCTTTGACAGACCTCTTTATCTTCATATTGAAAACAAGGCTTCCTGCCACTGTGTAAGAGAGTATTATATCTTCATAAAGCACTCTAGACGTCTCCTATTAGATGAATAGAACATTAGCTAGTTCTCCCTGGCACCTGGCGGGTAGGAGCGTTGGGCCAGTAACCGAAAAGTTGGTGGATCGACTCCCCGAGCCCCTCAGCAAGACAGTTAACCCACTGTTCCCGGGCGCCGATGACGTGGATGTCGATTAAGGCAGCCCCCCCCTCCCACACCTCTCTGATTCAGAGGGGATGGGTTAAATGCGGAAGACACATTTCATTTTAATTCATTCAGTTGTACAACTGACTACGTATCCCCATTTCCCTTTCCCTAAGGGACATTTAAATGGACTTAAAGTCTCTCTCTGTCCTTAGTCCAACTCCAGTCCATTATGAGGCTGGGGCAATGAGGGCCATGATAGCAGGCTACCTCCCTCTGTTGTTGTCATTCTGTCACTCTCCTCAGCACAGCACAGTTGTTACACTCATTAGGTATTTTATGTAACGGCCAAATATACTGACACTAGATCTGTCTCTCTCTCAGGCACTCACTGACATCACATGCCTGCAAGCAAACCGACACTAACACACGTGCGTGCAGATGAGCATGTAATAACAGGAAGGAGATGGAGTTAAGGTCAGATGGAGGTGCAGGATGTTGTGGTTGACTGTTTTATACACTGTCACCTCTGGCGCACTCTGTCTCTATGTTTGTCACAGCAGTCCTATACTCTTTAGTCTACATGGATTCATTCTCTGGCTCCAGAGGGTATTAATAAAGCCGTATAGCATTATCGTCAACAAAATACCTGAGTGAAAACATTTTTGCAATAAAGCTCAAGCAAGCCTACAGGAAGATTTTCCACTGCTTTCTAAACTCATAGATGAGGTACCTGTATAATACAGGACAATGGAAACCCTGACACTCCCGATGTTGTCCTAGGCAAGATGCATTAGGCCATCTTCCCTCCAGTCAAGACTCTATCTCAGGTCACTGCTCCTTAACCCAGCTCTCTGTCCATACGCTGCTCGACGGAGGACAAGGAGAATGACTTCTACTCCAGCGACTCGGACTTTGACGACGAGGAGCCCAAGAAGTTCCACATCCAGATCCGTCCGGTGGGCAGCAGCAGCAACTCTGCTGCTACAGAGATGGAGCTGAAGGCCACCGTGGGGGCACTCACACTGCCCCCCAACAGAGGGGTACGATGGGAGTACAGGACCAAAGGGGAGGCATGGATGGGGTGAAATGTGTCACTTATTTTCATGTGGTATCAGAAGTGATGAAAAAGATAAGCTCAGAAATGCTTATCTGTGTATTATATGTGTAATTATCTCTCCATGTTGTTGTAACAGCAGCAGGATAGAAGCATGCTTAATTGTTTAGATGCTTCCAGACAGTGTAATTAACAACTCTGCTCTCCCTCTGTTCCAGGTGTCAGTGAAACGGCATCGCTCCAGTAAGTTCCATTAAACTCAGCTTCAGGTTAAAAATAGTTTGATTTCTGTCTGTCTCTGTTGTACGCATGCACACGTTTATGTGTATATGTGGGCGCACGAGTGTGTTCTCTGAATCCTTGTCCTCTCCACAGGAAACGGCAGTACTACAGGCCGTTCAGAGGGGGAGGGAGAGGGCGCCCCCCACAGGCGTAAGTGGAGTTAGCACTCTCTCCACACCACTGGTTTTTCAGCATCAGTACTTTATCATTTCACCACAATGTATTCTATCAGTGTTGAAAGGTCATAAACATCCAGGATACTATTACCCAATCTTTAATGTTACTACCAGTCTGAAGTGGTGTTGTGAATGTGATTTACTGTATTGCTTCTGGCTAGGCTTAGCAGTGCCTATCCGTCCAGTAATAAATCCTAGAGGTGGCTGACCTTGGCTGAAAGACGCTGTCTATTTGTCCCACTTCGGTCTGTCTGGAACATGGTTTATTAGTGGGGGAATAGCAGCCTGTGATGCTACAGTGGGAGGCTATTTGCGGAGGAGATGGAATAAAGCAGGGGGAATGAGCAGACATGATTAACGATGAGTGCCTTGATTAAAACAGTAGCAAAAAGCGCTGGGCTGATGCTGCTTAGAGAACTGGTCTAATGGCCGGTATGTATCATTATGGAAGATAATGGGCATTCCCTTATGGCTCTGCCCTCCGTAAGCACTCTAGTTAATCACATCTCCCCCTGATTGGGACTGATTGGGGAGCAGTCATGAATTAAACTTCACTAACTGTCTGTGTGTGTGTGTGTGTTTACACTTTGCAGAGGGAGAGCAGGATGGCCTACGCAATTCCATCTCCAGTCCAGATCACAGCAGGTGAGTGAATGTCAGTCAGTCTTGTCTCTCCTCTCTCTGACGTTCATGGCTGTAGCTGTGAGCAGCAGGGAGATCGAGAGGAAGAGAGGAAGGCAGGCCAAGATCTGATGATAGTGCTGCATCACTCTGTCAAATCCTGACATTATCTCTGGCTATGCTTTTATTGGCTCCTGGTAATGCATAATCTCCCTCTCTCATTCCTTCTCTCTCACCCACCCTCTAGGTTGAGTTCTACTGCGTCAGGCTCAGACAACCTCTTTGGACCTCCTCTGGAGTTGGCCTTTAAGTCCAAAAGCTTTGCTGGTAGAGAACAGCTACCGAGAGCAGAGAGTGTCTTTGGTGCATCTGAATGTAAATATGGTTAATATGATCATGTTAATATGATTGATGAAAATTGGGGACAGAAGTTTTACCCCATCACATAGTCAGTAAAACACTTGTTCCTATGTATGCATGTATGATACATACTGTTTTAAGTAGAATGATCGTCTGCCCTTGTTCTCTCCAGATGCTGCCTTCTCCACTGACTCCTCCTCTCCTGAGAACGTAGAGGACTCTGGGCTGGACTCACCTTCCCATCAGCCCCTGGGCCCCTCCCCTGAGACAGCTGGTTGGGCAGCGTGGCCATCGGCAGGTCAGAGTAAAGAACCAGCAGGACTGGGCAGGCCAGCAGACCCCTTCCTTACTGCCTTTAGAGACCCCTCCCCAGGACGCAGCCCCCATCCCCCCCAGGACAACCCAGCCAGTATCTGGGCAGCTGCTCCTCGGTACCCCCGCCCCCCTCCAGACATGGACCTCTCAGCCCTCCACTTCCCGGTCTTCTCCCAGTCCCTGGTCCCTCCAGAGCTGGACCCGGCTCTGTGGAGCTGTAAACACATCCCTCCTGAAGACCCCTTCCTGGCTGCCTTTGAGAGGACCGTCGTCACCCAGGAGACCCTACCCCCCCCTGACGCCTGGGCCCCCCCACCTCCGCGCCCCTCCAGAGACGGGAGGGGGATAGAGGTACGGAGTGACCCCTTTTCCAGTGACAGTAAAACCCTCCCCACCCCCTCCTTTTGCAAGGACATGGACCGGAAACGGGACCGTAGCGTCCCGCCCCCAGAATCACCTGACGACCCATTCGCCATCACTATGATTGGCAGCCCCACCCACCAGTCAGCCCTGGCTGCCGCGACAGGGGTTCTGACCCACAGTGTCAGCAGTAGTAGGTTGACCCCCAACGCCAAATCCCTCCCCTTATCCCAGCCGAAAAAGGAGCTGGTCCATTGGAACTCTGTCCACAACCCCTTCAGTGAGGGGACCTCGGCTGGGTCTCTGGCCCTGGTCAATGAGGGAGGGAGGAAGCAACGCGAGTCATGCAGTGAAAGCGAGCTACGCAGGAGCGGCCTGCCTCTCACACTGCATTCTGGGCCACAGGAGGACCTGTGCTTCTCTACTGACAAAGACCAGAACTGTCTGGACCTGAACGCACCACAGCAATCCTGCAACATGGGCTCACACAAAGGTACAAATGTTACACACTACACTACTGGGCTCAAATGTTTATGCACTAGCTATATTTTGGGATGGTATTTTTTTATTTCACACTATTCAAAACGCCACACAGTCTTTTAGTCAACTTCCTCTTGTTTTACAGGTTGTAATATTGGTCATTTCCCTCTCTTCTTCCTCTCCAGGTTCAAGGCATAGCTTCAGGCAGCACAGTGCAGAGCTGCTAGTGGCAGCCCCCCCCAGACCAGCCAGAGCCAAGAGGTCCTCAGGCAGACTGAGTGGCTGTGAGAGAGTGAGTGTCCTCGGGGAGATCACCCTGGTCTCACTCAGACGTGTGGCTTTTGCAGCTATAAGTCTGACAAGCAAGGCTAGAACAGTAGTCCTGTTCATTCTTCCAAACATAAATGATGAATGTAGAAGAAAAAAAAAAAATTCTGATTGAGCTGAGCAGAGAAAATGTTCTGTGAAGGGGGTATGTTCTGAACGATGACATTCTCCACACATCCTCTCTGGTTCCTCCACACTGTAACCCTTATATATCCCCGTTGTCTCAGTCCAGGTCAGTGTGCTCATCTCCTCTGCCGGACCCCAGCCTGGACTTCACCTCATCCTCCTCCTCCAGCCCTAGTGAGTGGGGGGCCCAGACCCATGCCACCAGCCCTGCTAGAGGTGGGCAGCCCTCACCCCTCTCACACCTGCACAAAGACCACACACGCCTACACAGTCTAAACAACAATTTTCATACCAATATTTCAAAGATATCCGATAGCATAAAGCACTTATGAATGAGGACATTGTTCCTTGAACTTGTGTCTTAGACATGGCTATTTTCCCCACAGTGCATCTGTCTCGCGGGCCGAGCCCAATCTCCCTGAGCACCCAGGAGTCCTGGCCTGTGGCTGCAGCCATCACAGAATACATAAATGCTTACTTCAAAGGTGGACAGCATAACCGGTCAGTATACATAAGCCCTCTGTACACCAGATCCAATGTTATTACCTTTTATACACAGACCGGCTGAAGGCGAAGCGTATGCGCATCTCTCTTCTCTTCTCCAGCTGTCTGGTGAAGATCACAGGAGATCTCACCATGTCTTTTCCTGCTGGAATAACTTGTATCTTCACCGCTAACCCAAACGCCCCGGTCCTCAGCTTTCGATTGGTCAACATCTCCCGGGTTGACCACTTTCTGCCCAATCAGAAGCTGCTCTACAGGTAGATGAATATGTGCTATGGGATTATGATAAAAAGACAGATTGCGGAAATGGTAGGATATGTCTCATTCTCCTGAGTGTGTTATTCGCCACAGTGACCCCTCTCAGAGTGACCCAGACACCAGGGACTTCTGGTTCAACATGCAGGCACTGAACCTTTACCTGCAGAGAGAGGCTGAGCTCAACCCTCTGGCCTCCTACTATAATGTGGCCCTACTCAAGTACCAGGTGACTGATGAAGTACAGTGGAACTCTTACCCTCTGTCATCTGACCTTTCAAGTATTCTTCAAGATACACATTTTCCCCTGTCTTCCAAATGACAGCATTGTCCTGACATCAACAGCCTCTCCCAACTCTGTTCTTCCTTTCTCATTCTTTCCTTCCCTCCCTTCTCAGGTGTCGTCCCAGGACCCTGGTCGTGCTCCCCTCTTGTTGTCAGCAGAGTGCCAGCGGAGTGGCACAGTGACCCGTGTGTCCCTGGACTATCACTGCTGCCCGGCCACTGCCCCCTCCACCCAGCTCACTGCTGTGCAGGTGCTGCTACCCCTCGACCACACCGCCACAGACCTGCAGTGCCATCCCCCCGCATGCTGGTGAGCAGGGGGAGGTGGGAATGGAAGGAGGGATGAAAGGATAGAGGGAAGGATGAATGGGTGGAGAGTGGGAGGAGATATGGAAGGGAGACAGATGAAGGGTGGATAAATGGGGAGAACAGGAGAATGGGAGGATGGTAGAAGGTCGAGAGAGAGGGAGGATAGTGGACAGGGTGGGCCTCACTGACCCTTTGTCTGCCTTCACAGGAATACGAAGGAACGACGGCTACTGTGGAAGCTACCCAACCTCTCCCCCACCAACCAAAGCAAAGGTTACTGACCTGTCAACACACCCATCTCATTTAATGGCCACATGTCATATTCTAGCTATAGAAATATAAATGCAGTATAATGTACATTTTTACAAGTCTAGTCTTTGACAACATAATTGCATTGAGTGCCACCCTTTTCTCTATTTTAATATGCAGCCTCTGAAGGTATCAGTCTTAAATATCAATATTAGCATATGAAAGCTGAGCAACACTGCTATTTATAGGCCTTACAAATAGAGGGAAGTTTGGGGAATATAAAAGCCTGAACATCATAGTTTATAGGCAGTGATCAGAATCTCGGAAAGGTTACAATAACTGCTTTCCTGGTCATCCGATCCAAATACCTTTTTCTCCCTCCTTGGAACAGTGCCTTCAGAAAGTATTCATACCCCTTGATTTATTCCACTTTGTTGTGTTACAGCCTGAATTCTAAATGGATTACATTTTTTCCTCACCCATCTACACATTATACCTCATAATAAAAAAGTGAAAACATATTTAGACATTTTAGCACATTTATTTTAATTAAATACAGAAGTCTCATTTACATGATGCTGCATTTAAAACCTCTTGGAACTACCGCTCCCGGATTCGGGAGAATTGTCATCAACTGACACTAATTAGCATAACGCAACGGACAAAAAATATTACTAGAAAATATTCATTCATGAAATCACAAGTGAAATACATTGAAACACAGCTTAGCCTTTTGTTAATCACCCTGTCATCTCAGATTTTGAAATTATGCTTTACAGCCAAAGCAAGACAAGCATTTGTGTAAGTTTATTGATAGCCTAGCTAGCAGCAGGCAGCTTGGTCACGAAAATCAGAAAGGCAATCAAATGAAATCGTTTACCTTTGATGAGCTTCGGATGTTTTCACTCACGAGACTCCCAGTTAAATAGCAAATGTTCCTTTTTTCCATAAAGATTATTTTTGTAGCCGAAATAGCTCCGTTTGTTCTTCACGCTTGGCTGAGAAATCGACCGGATATTGCGGTCACGACAACGCTGAAAAAAATTCCAAATTAGATCCATAATAACGACAGAAACATGGCAAACGTTTTTTATAATCAATCCTCAAGGTGTTTTTCAAATATCTATTCGATAATATATCAACCGGGTCAGTTGGCTTCTTAGTAGGTGCGAGAGAAACAATGGCCGCATTTGTCTATTACGCACAAATCACTCAGAGCCACCAGGTGACCACTTACGCAATGTTGTCGCTCACGCTAATTTTTCAAAATAAAAGCCTGAAACTATGTCTTGTGACACTAGACATGCCATAGAAAAAGGAATCTGGTTGATATCCCTTTCACTTCTCAATAGGGACGCAGAGGTTTCTAAATAACACTCACTTCCTGATTGGATTTTTCTCAGGCTTTCCCCTGCAATATCAGTTCTGGAAACTTTAGTGTTTTCTATCCTAAGCTGTCAATTATATGCATATTCTATTATCTGGTCCTGAAAAATAGCCCGTTTACTTTGGGAACGTTATTTTTCTGAAAATAGTGCCCCCTAGTTTCAAGAGGTTATTAAATGAGGGACGCAAAAAACATCATTATCAGTCAGCATAGAGGGACAAGAAAGACCGACTGCAAAAGCAAGCCAGCACGACGGTATGCGCTGCTATGGTGATTTCAGTATAGAAACAACAGCCGGTGCAAATCAACATCCGGTAGAAAACTACGCAACGGCAGACTGCAAAAGTTGAATTATTTTCACTGTGATGGCAAGTCTTGTCTACCGTGGCGGCTGACGGCATTCATCTTTCCACATGTTTTCAATGGGATTCAAGTCTGGGCTACTCAAGGACTTTCACATTCTTGTTCTGAAGCCATTCCAGCGTTGCTTTGGCTGTATGCGTGGGGTCATTGTCCTGATGAAATGTAAATCTTTGCCCCCAGTCTAAGGTTGTTTGCACGAAAAGCATCCCCATGCTGCCACCACCATGCTTTAGAGTAGGGATGGTGTTAGCTGGGTCTGGTTTTCTCCAGACATAGTGCTTTGCATTCAGGCCAAGGTTTAATTTTTCTTCTCACCAGACCACAGAATCTTTAGCCTTATGCTCAGTCTTTCACATGCCTTTTTCTCAGGAGTGGCTTCCTTCTGGCCTCTCTCTCATAAAGCCCAGATTGGTGAAGTGCTGTAGAGACTGTTGTCCTTCTGGCAGGTTCTCCCATTTCAGCCAAGGAACTATAGTTCTGTCTGAGTGGTCATCTGGTTCTTGGTCACCTCCGTGACCGAGGTCCTTCTTGCCCGGTTGCTCAGTTTGGTCGGACAGCAGCTCAAGGCAGAGTCTGGGTAGTTCCATATTTTTTCCATTTCCCAATGATGAGTCGTCTTGGAAACTTTCAACACTAGAAATTATCACAATTATATATTGGCGATCTACGGACACTTAGGACATTATATAGGCACGTGTATTTCTTTCTAAACCATGTCCAAACAATTGAATTGACCTCAGGTGGACTCCAATCAAGTTAGTGACATCAAGGATGATCAAAGGAAATTGGATGCACCTGAGCTCAATTTGGAGTTTAAATATTTCTCTATTGCTAACATTTCTAAAAACATGTTTTCACATTGTAGATGGGTGAGATATTGAATACATTTTAATTCAGGCTATAACACAACAAAATGTGGAATAAGTCAATGGGTATGAATACTTTCTGAAGGCACTCATTTCAGTGGCCAGTCTGGCCACCAATCTACCTGACGATAACAGATTGTACTGTCCAATTGCCACATAGGCAGAACCACAAGTCAGTGTGATTAACTTGCTCCTGTTAGTGGAGGGGAACTGAAGAATGTGTCACTTGTTCCAGGCTCTGGCACTCTGTGTGCTAGCTGGCAGTGCCTAGAGGTTCCTCGCGGCCCTCCCCCCAGCCTGGCAGTCCAGTTTGTGGGATCGGGGGCCTCCCTTTCGGGCATGGACGTGGAGCTGGTGGGCAACCGTTACCGCATGTCCCTGGTAAAGAAGAGATTTGCCACAGGTAGAGTAACATGTTACTAGGCCTGGCCAATAAGATACAGTATGTGGGTCCTGGAGTTTCACAAGGTAGTATGACATCAACTTCACACCTTTGTCTCCTTGGCAGGGAAGTACATGGCAGGCTGCACCTTGTGAGGAGGAGTAGGAATGCCCAGGTCCCCGTTGGGAGTTCCTGGAGTACACATTGCACTTTTAGGCCTCTGGGCCATACCAACCTAGTCGCCCAGGAGGGAGAGAACAGACAGACTAGGATGGTTTTGACGTTGGGACCACACATCGTGCTCACTCTTTTTTTCCCCCACAAACTTGTGACCAAACTCATTTTGGGACCTAGACTTTATTATTTTTGTATCTTTCAGCCTTGCGTCGTACACATAATCCTTTTCTCTTTGTACTGAATCTTGTTCTGTTTGCATTGTGTGCCTTTATATCAGGAGTTAAACTGGATGTAAGAAGTTGGTTTTATTGAAGAGAAATTGTTTATGAATAAACATACTACTTGTCAAACAGAATTGTCATGGAATATTTCAGGGGAAAAATGCATGTCTAGACAGAGGGCTCTATTCAATCTGTATCGCTAAAGGGTTACAGATTGTAAAGGTAATTTCCAATTGATCTGACATATGCACCGTTTACAGTGAATGCGGAACATTGAAATTTAAAGGCAATCACACTTAATCATTGTGAGTGGTTACAGTAATAAGTTAATTTGCCAGGACACAAATGCTAGTAAAGATGTTTAATTTTACATTTAAGAAATAAAAGCTTGGCCAAAAAGATGGTATAATACCAATTTATTACACATTGACCAGTACAAAATACAGTTGAACTATGCAGTTTGTTACAGACTTGTCTGCCCTCAGGCTAGGTAAAGTGTAGTCAAGAACAGGTTTAAAAATACATAAAAAATAAGGGTTCAAAATACAGAAGAACCAGATCTAGTTCAATAAAAAAATTATCCTCAGCCAAGTCAAAACAGATTTACAAGAAACAAAGTACACATAGAAATGACTTTCCAACGCACTTAAAGGCAAAGTACTGTGACAGGCACGGGTTACAAAGAGCCTTCAATAACTCAAGCTCAGGATTCTTATAGCTACTACAAAATCTGAGGGGGAACTCAACCAAAAGTGTTTAGAGAAACGCTCCATGTCGGTTGTAATTTCCGGTTGAGCAGACAAAATACACCGTTTACCGCGAATGCAAAAACATTTCAATCACACCATTACTGATTGACTCCAGCCCTAAATCAGCTATAATTTTTTATAAATAGAAATGGAGATTCTCTCAATATGGAAAAGTGACTGCCGATTTATAGGGCATTTACACCCCAAATATCAACGTTGTTTGTTAACTATTGATGTGTTGACCAGATGACACAAATTATCAAAAGAAGACAAACGTTTGCCTCACATCAGTCCCAGCCACTAAATAATCAAAGCAAGGAGGACATCCCCCTTTAAAAACACAAACAGTGCAGTATGGGGAGAGCTAAATGATTGGGGAAAGACCAAGCGATACAAAAGGCCATTGATGAACACAGATTTTTTACATCATATTAAGAAAGTTATATTTTAAAGTTTAACAGTTTGTTGGTTTTGCACAAATCAGCCCTCCTACAGTATCATTGTACGGCTATATAATAAAATCTTAGAGCAACAGACTCAAAAGCTATTAGCATTTTCATATCAAGCAATATGAATGAATAAACATGGATTGGGAGATTCTGAATATTTCCTTCCAATCAATATAGAATGAGTCCATTTGAGTAACGGTAAGGGGAGAGCCTATCTGAACTCAAACAGCATCAGTTGAACTGAACAGATGCAACTACAGTTTCCTTTTAAGGGTTTTGGCTTCGGGGGTCCAATGCTCTTTCACGTTTTGTTAAATACATACTATTTTACATCCCTTAAGAAATTTGACTTGACCCAGACATACAGCTCCACAAAATGGATGCCAGACACCTCCAGTTAACCAAGAAGGTAGATCATATATATGTACAATCTGGTGGTTTCCTGAACACATTCCACCACACTCCTTTCAGTCTTTAAAACATATCTAAATGTCTCATCAACATAAGAGGCAACTGGCTTGTCCTAGACTCTGGGGCGTGACATCTAGAAACACCCTGAAGTTCTACAGTCATGGATCAATGAGACTTGTGTGCATCCTGAAATTGAGTTTCTGCCAAACGGCATCATAGAATCGTTATCATTTGAATGAAAAGTGATATATACATGGAAAAGGTTACTTGAGTAAGGGGGAGTTGGTAGAATTAACAGTAAGTGGCTCTTTTATAGTTGCCTCATAAGAACAGAACAGAGCATAGAAAAGGATGAGGTAACTAATCATCTCATATGGCCAGAGTGTTAAGAGGTCCCTGCCTTCCAATCAACTATGAGACTAGGGGCCTACTGACATTCCCACCAGCGTGGCCACTCTTGGGTGAGGGACAAGTCCTTTGCGTCAGTGGGTTGCATCAATGTGGGTTGAGCTGCCAGTAGCAACAGAGGCAACATGTATAGTATACTCCTACAGGTTTAAAGGTGCTTTAGAATGTCTGAGGTTCTGAAACAATACATTCATACTGCGGTAGAGGCACAGCTGAGGGAGGAGATAGACATCTGTAGTAGTGGCGGTTAAAGAGTTATCTAAGGCACTGGAATTACACAGCTAATAAAGGATAAGATACACACAGCACTCATTCAAAGTTACACGTATCCAACATCGGTACTGCACAAAGTCATCCTGAATCACAGTTGCAAAACGGGAACAAGTGAACGGAGAGAAATTAGAACTGTATACCCCTGTCAGGTCAAACCAGCCCCCCTTGGTGAGCATACATTGTTTTCCCTGGGATAAAGATCCCCCCCCCTTAACTACACTAACTAGGAGGTGTGGTAGGGTAGGGGCTGAGCCTAGTACTCTTCTCTATATACACTGAACACACTGGCTGTGTAGCCACTCAGTGTGCTGACAGGACCAGCAGGGCCCAGGGCGGCAGCAGACCTCCTGGAGTAGTGGGCTATGGCCCTCACCACATCCGGTCTCAGATTTCCTGCAGCGAGTGGTTGATTTCGATCCTCTCTCTTTTCACGGCCGGCTCGTTGGGCCCTCGGCCCTCGTCACTGCCTACGTCACTCATGTCATCTGAGAAGGACGGGTCTATGATGGGAAAAACAGCAGTTAACAAGAGCTAGGTAAAGTCTAGGTTTATAACACATTGAGACTGATAGGGAAAATGAGTCAGCAGGAGTAGACCTACCTTTGTCCATGAGCATCATCGAGTTAAGGTCACTGAACTGTTTCAGAAGAGAGGAAAACTGATTAGTAATGTACTAATACAGATTTACATGCTGTCAACAAACAGGCCATATTACTCAGAATCAAAAGTGTTGACCATGGAACCTGGTGTGCGATTAAATATTCATAATTATCATTTGTGAATTTTCCACAGAATTGCTCAAGGAAACAGGCACATAAAAACTCTCCCACTCACCTCTCCCATGACAGCGATGGGTGTCTCTCCGGTTGCCTGGGCGACGCGGTGCTCCACCAGGTAGAACATGTACTCATCGTAGAGCAGTCTGATGAGGTGGAAGGAGCCGAAACTAGCCGCACTACGCAGGGTCAGGTCCCTGATTACCATGGAGCTGTGGGGAGGGAGTGGGGGAGAGAAAGAGGGCCATCAGAGAGAAATTACATTAACACAGCCCCACTGAGCTTGAATGTGCCCCTGCCACACAAAGCTAATCACCACATTCATCAGCCTGCAAATATTCCCACACCTTAGTGAAAAGCAGCTACATTTTACATTTATACTGCACATATAGTTGCGAACAAAGATATTGGCACACTTTCACTTTTCTTAAATAATTAGCTATTTCTAAAATAAGTTAAAATTGAAAAAAAAAAACGGTCCCCACACCTTGTTATTGGGATTGTCAACATTGCAGACCCAATTTCATTTTTGTAAACTTAAGTTGGCATGGACAAAATGATTGGCACGGAGCTAATACTTGGTTGCACAGTCTTTGGCCAAGATGACTGTAGACAAACAGTGCATCTTTCTGAGCTTGCTGCTCCTTTCTACTGGCAATTTTGCCCACTTGTCAGCATTCAAAGAGAATAACACCCTCCCTACAATCAAACATGGGGAGGCTCAATACTGTGGGGTTGCTTTGCTGCCTCTGGTACTGGGGGCCTTGAACTTGTGCAAGACATCATGAAATCAGCCAATTATCAAGGTGTTTTGAAGTGCAATGTTCAACCCAGTGTCTAAAAACAGTCTCTGTTGAAGGTTGTGAGTCTTCCAACAGTACAACAACCCTAAACACACCATGGAATGGTTCAAGAAGACTGGACTGTTATGGAGTGGCTAGCTAAAGCCTTATTTCACACTGCAGGCCTTAATGATCACATCAGTTTTGTTTTTAAATCCGTTTTGGACTAAATGTTCTTTGTCTCAACATAACAGTCTCAGCGGGAAAAAGGTAACATGTTCAAAAGCGAAAACTGGAACAATATTTCGAAATAGAAACGTGGGGAATGGTAAGAGGCAATCTATAGAACACTAATATCATTTTGTGATGTCATTAAAAATGTTATAAAGGAAATACTGTAACTTGGAAAGTACACATACTACATACAGGGGGGGAGAACAAGTATTCGAAAACCTGCAAAATCAGCAGTGTTTCCTACTTACAAAGCATGTAGAGGTCTGTAATTATTATCATATGTACACTTCAACTGTGAGAATCTAAAACAAAAATCCAGAAAAATCACATTGTATGATTTTTAAGTAATTCATTTGCATTTTATTGCATGACATAAGTATTTGATCACCTACCAACCAGTAAGAATTCCGGCTCTCACAGACCTTTCAGTTTTTCTTTAAGAATCCCTCCTGATCTCCACTCATTACCTGTATTAACTGCACCTGTTCACGCACTCAGACTCCAACCTCTCCACAATGGCCAAGACCAGAGAGCTATGTAAGGACATCAGGGATAAAATTGTAGACCTGTACAAGGATGGGATGGGCTACAGGATAATAGGCAAGCAGCTTGGTGAGAAGGCAACAACTGTTGGCGCAATTATTAGAAAATGGAAGAAGCTCAATATGGCGGTCAATCACCCTCGGTCTTGGGCTCCATGCAAGATCTCACCTCGTGGGGCATCAATGATCATGAGGAAGGTGAGGGATCAGCCCAGAACTACACGGCAGGACCTGGTCAATGACCTGAAGAGAGCTGGGACCAGTCTCAAAGAAAACCATTAGTAACACTACGCCGTCATGGATTAAAATCCTGCAGCGCACGCAAGGTTCCCCTGCTCAAGCCAGTGCATGTCCAGGCCCGTCTGAAGTTTGCCAATGACCATCTGGATGATCCAGAGGAGGAATGGAAGAAGGTAATGTGGTCTGATGAGACAAAAATAAAAAATGTTGGACTAAACTCCACTTGCCGTGTTTGGAGGAAGAAGGATGAGTACAATCCCAAGAACACCATCCCAACCGTGAAGCATGGAGGTGGAAACATCATTCTTTGGGGATGCTTTTCTGCAAAGGGGACAGGACGACTGCACCGTATTAAGGGGAGGATGGACGGGGCCATGTATCGCGAGATCTTGGCCAACAACCTCCTTCCCTCAGTAAGAGCATTGAAGATGGGTCGTGGTTGGGTCTTCCAGCATAACAACGACCCAAAACACACAGCCAGGGCAACTAAGGAGTGGCTCCGTAAGAAGCATCTCAAGGTCCTGGAGTGGCCTAGCTAGTCTCCAGACCTGAACCCAATAGAAAATCTTTGGAGGGAGCTGAAAGTTCGTATTGCCCAGCGACAGCCCCGAAACCTGAAGGATCTAGAGAAGGTCTGTATGGAGGAGTGGGCCAAAATCCCTGCTGCAGTGTGTGCAAACCTGGTCAAGAACTACAGGAAACGTATGATCTCTGTAATTGCAAACAAAGGTTTCTGTACCAAATATTAAGTTCTGCTCTTCTGATGTATCAAATACTTATGTCATGCAATAAAATAAAAATGAATTACTTCAAAATCATACAATGTGATTTTCTGGATTTTTGTTTTAGATTCCTTCTCTCACAGTTGAAGTGTACCTATGATAACTATTACAGACCTCTACATGCTTTGTAAGTAGGAATAACTGCAAAATCAGCAGTGTATCAAATACTTGTTCTCCCCACTCTAGCTGAAGTTACCATACTATGGGTTGTGCATGTAATCTGAAAAATTTGTGTTTTTGTCTGAGGGGAATGTGATTTGAGAAGTTAAGAGAATTATTTCCATAACTTTGCACAGTGAGTAATCACTGCCCCAAAGTGAAGACAGAGAACTGCCCCTTTCGAGCAAAAGGTATAAATGGGTTAAGAAAAGGCGTGAAGCCGCAGCTACATGTTTAAAATGGTTTGAAGCTTGAACCTCAACCAGAGTTGGAGACAAAAAAAAAAAAAAAAAATGTATAAATCACCCCCCAGACAATCACTGGTACGGCTGATTAGCTGTCCTAAGTAAGGTATCTTTGAAAGTGAATTTAAGTAGGACCATCCTGTTGCTCTGCTCAAAGCATGGTATTACTCTACTCATCACCCCACTGGGAAACCATCGATACAGCTGGCTAGCCTATCTTCAAAGAAACATCTTCAAGAGCGAATGGAAGGAAAATCAACTCTGTAGTTGTGTTCAGGACTACATGACAAGTAACAGGATACCGGGCTACTACAAAAAAGGACAACAGTAGAAGAGTTGTTGGAACCATTTTGGACAATCAGAGCCTTACAAGCGTGCCGCAAAAAGGCCCAACCCCCTTTCTAAGACTAGCCCGTTCACCGAGAGATCCCAGGCCTTTCACGTAAATACATTCATGATTTCATGCTCAAAGCAGGCGGTGGTTCGTGTGCAAAATATATGGTTATTGTACGCGAGAGTATTTTCTGAATGTGGCAATGTTAAGTGTCTCCGTCCCTCTCGCTCTCCAGCTCTTCTTTAACAAGCATTCATGTGGTGGTCATTCCGCTAGGGACCTGTCTTCAGCGTATTACATCTCCAGTCAATAACCAGTACAGAGTGTGTGTTTATCCTATGTTCCCATTTAATTAGCTTGTAAATAAATAAACCAATTTGTGTAGTACTGAATATAAGTAAGGCTCTGGTTTTTGCAGATGCAAGGATTTTACAACTGTTTAGAATGGTGATCTGATATGAGGTTATGATTAATAAGTTTACTATAGGCGTGATAGGTCAAGACCTTTTAGAGTTTAATTCGGGAGATGGTAACTAAAGAACCGCTCTCGTGGTGCCCCAGATCCTAATGAGTTCATTGTTACATGAATAATTAAAACAAAAATCGGGTAACAATTGAACATCGTTAGATAACATTAATCTGAAGACTGTTATTTAAAGTCAAGTCACGACAACAGCATGATGCTGACACCACCATGCGTCATGTTAGGGATGGTGCCAGGTTTCCTCCAGACATGATGCTTTGCATTCAGGCCAAAGAGTTCAATCAGACCAGAGAATCTTGTTTCTCATGGTCTGAGAGTCTTTAGGTGCCTTTTGGCAAACTCCAAGCGGGCTTTCATGTGCCTTTTACTGAGGAGTGGCTTCCGTAGGGCCACTAATGTACAGGCCTGATTGGTGGAGTGCTGCAGAGATGGTTGACCTTCTGAAAAGTTCTCCCATGTATAGATTAATTCTAGAGCTCTGTCAGAGTGACCATCGGGTTCTTGGTCACCTCCCTGACCAAGGCACTTCTCCCCCGATTTCCACTGTTCTTGAGGACCTTCAATGCTAGAAATTTTTTGGTAAATTTACCACAGGTGGACCAATCAAGTTGTTGAAACATCTGAAGGATGATCAATGGAAACAGGATGCACATGAGCTCAATTTCAAGTCTCCTAGCAAAGGGTCTGAATACTTATGCAAATAAGATATCTGTTTTTATTTTTAATGAATGTGCAAACATTTCTAAGAACCTGTTTACGCTTTGTCATTATGGGGTATTGTGTGTAGATTGATGAGGGGGAAAAAAATGATTTAACCCATTTTAGAATAAGGCTGTAAAAAAAGTCAAGGGGTCTGAATATTTTCAGAATGCACTGTTTATAGATTGGGTCCGTACCTGTAGAAGGACCACTTGAGCAGGAACTGTCGTGCGGCCCTGGGAAAGCTGGGGCTACCTTCGTGGGGCTTAAGGACCTGGTTGACCACGTTGTCGAGCCAGGCGGCCCACTGGTCCAGAGAGCTCTGCTGCTGCAGGGTCACCTTGAAGTCCTGCTCCAGCCGCTGGACCACACTCTCGTCACACTGACACACCCACGACGCCTGCTCCTGTTTACCAACACACACAAGACACATCATACAAATAATATGTACAAACACATACGAATAGACATACAGTCAGAAGTCAGAACTATCAACAGGTGTTGATAGGTAGAAGTGTACCTGTACGTTGGCGAAGTCGACACGATTGAGGTCGCTGAGCATCTGGTTAATCTGAGAGGTGTTCTGCAGCACGGCGCGGGCCGCCTGGGCCAGGTGGTTCAGAGAGGTGTACCGACGCAGGGTCTGGGCAAATGCACTCACCACCGCTGCCTAGAAAATGCACAGGGGAGAGGTGATTGACTTCACCAGGGAATGTCTCTCAGTGTACTGTTACTACTGTATCTGGGAGTATCCAGGGACATTATCAGGATGTTGGAGCATTTTCTGTACCTTGGTGCGGACAATCTCATTGGGAAAGTCGCTCATAGCTGTGGTCAGCCAGCCCTCCAGACTCTTGGCAAAGTTGCGGATGGCCTGAGTGAGAGTGCCTGCAATACAAAACAGAACCTGGATAAATATAAATGACTGGGGAGGAGTATGTGTTTGATTTGGAGTAGTAATGATGAAGTGAGGTAATAGTGTTGAAGGTATTCAGGTGAACGTACTGGGGACAGGGCGCAGCACGTCAGGGATGAGGATCTCCACCAAGGCCTGGTACAAGATGTGGTCACAGCTCCTCATCCACAGCTTGACAGGCTCATACTTACACAGAGCAATCAGCTTCTGCCTGGGGATGACCCCCTCCATGTCCTCATCACTACAGACACACATAGCATACAATCACTAACAGCACGGTTTTAAATCACAGAAAACATGCATATAATGCCTGCATATTTTTCCTAATTCAAATAGAGCACTTTAGTGGTCTGACCTGTTGGGGATGGTGGTGGTTCCGTCACTAGATGGCGCTGTTGAAAACCAGAAGGTCTGCCACAGCTTCTCAATGTAGTGGAACTGGAGGTTCATCACCACATCCAGAGTAGCCTAGGGGAGGAGAGGGAATGACAAACACCAAGCGGAGCCATGGCAACCAGACACACAAAGTTTCTCTGCAGCAGCCTCCCAACTGAACCCTCAGTTTGAGTCAGAGGCCAAGCTTAACGCTGCCTTCCTTCCAACCCATTGATCCCATCCACAACGAGAACCAGATTTGAAAGTGACTACGAATTAAACTCTAATATGAATTTAATGTTGTTTTTTTAATAACACAGATGAGGGCAAGGATGATACCAGTATCATGGCAAGGAAACAAAACACGAGGCGGATTTAACTTCTTTAGGAAAACAGCCCTAACGTTGGAAACAACAATTAATGTTGTCATCCAGTCACATTTTTTAAAACAAACAATATTTTGCATACAGCAGGTTTTTAAAGAACCAAAAGTTGTCTGCTTCGGGTTTTCGTTTTTGCCATGGAAGAAATATGGCGATACGAGTATCCACCTGGCCCTAATGATTAGTGTGTGTACTATAAGAGCTCCCTGTGACATTGGCAGGCTCAACTCCCCACCCACACGTGACTTCCTCATTCCTGTTTGAACTTGAACTTAGAGCATGTGCTACACACTAATCAACACTCCACTGTGACAGATTTATTATACTTAAGATTTACTAACTCACTATACAAATTTACAGTAACTTCATGGGCTAAAAGGAGACAACTTCAGTGAGAATTTGTAAAAAAGTATTTTATATAACGTTACACAACTAGACCAAAAACAACGGCCACAGAAAGCCTACGGTAGGTTTTAATAGCACATAATATAGACAGCAGTGAGTATGTTTTGTCTATCAGTGCTCTGTGGTACAGTGTCTCTCTTCACTATGATTCACACCATGCCCAGAGATTCTCCTTTGGCAGGACATGCTCCCGGTCTCCAGTTACAGCCCAGCACAGTATAGGCTTTCCTTCAATCACATGATATGTTTTTGCTTCCAAGAATCACCATGGCAACCGTGTTTACTGTTGCCCCAGCAACAGCTTAAACACTGAACTCCAAAACAAAAAGGAGAATTCCCCTGCCCCTACAAACAAGTGTTTCACCTCCCCAGTTTTACCACAGGAAAAACAGCATGCTGGAGAAAGACAGAGACAGGAAAGAGAGAAAGCGAGAGAGAGGAGCAGGCTGGGACTGATATTTACTTCATAATGTGGTTCCAGGCTGAAGTTATTACTAATTGTATCATTCAACTCAGATCCAACATCAGGCTTCATTGGCATGGCTGATAGCAGGATATTTGTCTCTTATCAAAAATCAACTTCGACATTAATAAATGCAAGTACGGAAGCCAAAGCCAATGAAGATGGATGTGGAGGTAATTCATGCATTGCTTGCTTGAACAAATGTTCAAAAAAATCTACAGCTGTGTTTCCACTGAATGCAGGGTGAGGAATACGTTCTTCCTGAAACTACACCTTGATTTGTCCTTTGTACACTTGTTACCTTTATAAATTTCAATTACCATTAATAATCCACCTAGTATAAAGTTAACAGATCGTTGTTCGCTCACAAAGAGAAAAGCGCATAAACATTAAACGCACACACACACACAGCGCTGTGAGAGTGACAGAAATGCGCCGGGCAGATAAAGGCAGGAGCCCATGTGCCCATCCACAGACAAGGCAACACAAAGGCCCAGGGGGAGGCGAGCACAAAGACACCAAGATGTCCACCCAGCGAGCTGAAAGGTTAATTGGCATGTCTTAAAGGCTTCGCTGAGATGAAAGGAGGCTGGAACAAAAGGAGCGTGGTGTGGCCGGACAGAGGGAGGCCACGGATAATATCATAAACCCACGGCTTCAGCGCTTTAATTAAGCTCTTCAGGGCCCTCTCCCTTTCTGTACACCTCCTTCTCTCTGTAGCTTGAAAAGTCCCCAAAATATTTACATTAAACATTTCACTCACTCATCACTATATCCCATCCAGGGAGGTGGTATTCTCACCAGCCACATTCAACAGTAACTAAGGAGGTTATAGCACCAGTTCTGAAATGTAACTTCCCTCATACATCAACTAGGACAGGACCAATGTTCACTCAAATTTTTTCCAGTAATGAGCAAATGACAGCTCTTGTGAGCAGACACACATTTTTTGCGAGCATTCTGTGTAACTTCCGGCGCGCATTAACTGTGAACACAGAGGCTGTACACACTAAGTTATAGTTTCAGAAAGTGGCTAATAGGCCTATATTATGCTCAAATAGCCTATCAACAAAACCAATAGAGCAAATGCCATAACATTTCCACATGGATTCAGAAAGTATTCATACCCCTTGACTTTTCCCACAATTTGCTGTGTTACAGCCTGAATTTAATGTAGTGTCACTGGACAACAGTAACACACACACACAAATACCCCATAATGTGGAAATGGTTTTAGATTTTTATTTTTTTTTACCAATGAAGTAAAAACTAGATTTTTGAATGACTACCTTGTCTCTGTACACCACACATACAATTATTTGTAACGTTCTGTAACTAGGTCACTCAGGAACATTCAATTACATATTGGTAAGCAACTCCCGTGTATATATATATATATATATATATATATATATATATATATATTTGGTCTTATGTTTTAGGTTAATTCATTTTAAATGTTTTATTGCAACAATAATAACAATATTACACATCAATACAGGGACATTCCTGTGAATACAATGATTTTTATTTTAATAGAACACCAGGCGAAACTCCGTTGTCTACCAAATCACATACAAAATTAATACCCTTGTCAAACCGAAGACCTTGAAAATGGATTTCCTATTCATTTGAATAACTCTTATTCCAAATCAATGTTTTGTGGGGGGAAAGAATTGTACTTGAATATCATTTTCCAGAAAAATAAAATTTGCTGGTGAAACAGACAACTTCACAGGTAATTTGAGGGTCAAAATCACATTTCATTAGGAATTCAAGTCCACCAAGTTTATTAAAAAAGATACCAGAGGGAGGATTAGACAGACAATATCAACCAATGAATTCTAAAAGCACCCACCAACGACTCAAAATCAATAGCCTCCGCGATCATAGTCTTTCACTAATTGTGATTTACGAATATAATGGGTTTTATTCCTCAAACAAATCTAAATAACAGAATTTACTTTATGTTACTAGAAAGAAAAAAGGGACTGACTTGGGTAAATTATTCTAGATAAACCATGAGTCTTGGTGTCCTATGTGAATTTATGTATGCTCCCTCTAATTCTCTTTTTTTCGCTCTTCTCCCAGAAGACCAGAGCCCTAGGACCATGCCTCAGGACTACCTGGCCTGATGACTCCTTGCTGTCCCCAGTCCACCTGGTCGTGCTGCTGCTCCAGTTTCAACTATTCTGTCTGTGGCTATGGAATCCTGACCTGTTCACTGGATGTTCTACCTTGTGCCGGATCTGCTGTTTCCGACTCGCTCTCTACTGCACCTGCTGTCTAACTCTGAAGGTTCGGCTAGAAAAGCCAACTGACATTTACTCTTGAGGTGCTGACCAGTTGCACTCTCTACAACCACTGATGATGTTTATTATTAATTGATTAATTGATTAATCGATTAATTGATTAATTGATTAATTGATTAGATTTAGATGATGATGATGAGATTTAGATGATGATGATGATTAGATTTAGATTTAGATGATGATGATTAGATTTAGATGATGATGATGATGATGATGATGATTAGATGATGATTTAGATGATGATGATGATTAGATTTAGATTTAGATGATTAGATTTAGATGATTAGATTTAGATGATTAGATTTAGATGATTAGATTTAGATGATTAGATTTAGATGATTAGGAGGATGATGATGATGATGATTAGGAGGATGATGATGATGATGATGATTAGGAGGATGATGATGATGATGATGATTAGGAGGATGATGATGATGATGATGATTAGGAGGATGATGATGATGATGATTAGGAGGATGATGATGATGATGATTAGGAGGATGATGATGATGATGATTAGGAGGATGATGATGATGATGATTAGGAGGATGATGATGATGATGATTAGGAGGATGATGATGATGATGATTAGGAGGATGATGATGATGATGATTAGGAGGATGATGATGATGATGATTAGGAGGATGATGATGATGATGATTAGGAGGATGATGATGATGATGATTAGGAGGATGATGATGATGATGATTAGGAGGATGATGATGATGATGATTAGGAGGATGATGATGATGATGATTAGGAGGATGATGATGATGATGATTAGGAGGATGATGATGATGATGATTAGGAGGATGATGATGATGATGATTAGGAGGATGATGATGATGATGATTAGGAGGATGATGATGATGATGATTAGGAGGATGATGATGATGATGATTAGGAGGATGATGATGATGATGATTAGGAGGATGATGATGATGATGATTAGGAGGATGATGATGATGATTAGGAGGATGATGATGATGATTAGGAGGATGATGATGATGATTAGGAGGATGATGATGATGATTAGGAGGATGATGATGATGATTAGGAGGATGATGATGATGATTAGGAGGATGATGATGATGATTAGGAGGATGATGATGATGATTAGGAGGATGATGATGATGATTAGGAGGATGATGATGATGATTAGGAGGATGATGATGATGATTAGGAGGATGATGATGATGATTAGGAGGATGATGATGATGATTAGGAGGATGATGATGATGATGATGATGGATGAGGATGATGATGATGATGGATGATGATGGAGGATGATGGATGATGGAGGATGATGGATTATTATTATTATTATTATTATTATTATTATTATTATTATTATTATTATTATTATTATTATTATTATTATTATAATAATACCCTGCTGGTCATCTATGAACGTTTGAACATCTTGGCCATGTTCTGTTATTAATAAAAGGATTTGCTGGTTAAAATGCAATTTTGGCTGTGTTTTCGTTTGCACCTCTAAGCTATATGCTCTTCTCCGCAAACACGGGAACCCGCTTTGGTCTCTCGTTCCGCAGACATCACATCCAGAAGAGGACTGGCCACCCCACAGAGCCTGGTTCCTCTAGGTTTCTTTCTAGGGAGTTTTTCCTAGCCACCGTGCTTCTACATCTGCATTGCTTGCTGTTTGGGGTTTTAGGCTGGGTTTCCATACAGCACTTTGTGACGTCGGCCGATTTAAAAAGTGCTTTATAAATAAATTTGATTGATTACAACCCATAATTGAGATATCACGTTGCAGCCACTGACTTAATGAAACTATGATGAAATTAATCATATTATCGATGTTTAAAGAGTATCTGAAACGTTTTTAGTGATAACAATTCCTAAATATTTAACTTCATTTTTAACAGGT
Organism: Oncorhynchus mykiss; assembly: GCF_057628025.1. Classification (NCBI taxonomy): domain Eukaryota; kingdom Metazoa; phylum Chordata; class Actinopteri; order Salmoniformes; family Salmonidae; genus Oncorhynchus; species Oncorhynchus mykiss. The sequence continues at coordinate 67,643,216 of NC_143026.1, forward strand.
ATGGAGGCAATGGTGACGGAGTCACAGCAATGAATTGGGAATAGCCGCCCTATCCTTTAGAAAAAGGCTAGTATCATCTGCAAATTGACTATTATTTATACATCTTTCAAATATTGTTACCAAAAATAAAGATCCCTTTTAAATCCTCCGATTTGTTAAGAAATACAGCTTGTAGTGATGCTAGTCGGGTGGGGAGCGATCGGTTGAGGAGCATGCATTTAGTTTCACTAGCGTTTAAGAGCAGTTGGAGTCAATGGAAGGAGAGTTGTATGGCATTGAAGCTCGTCTGGAGGTTAGTTAACAGTGTCCAAAGAGGGGCCAGAAGTATACAGAATGGTGTCGTCTGCGTAGAGGTGGATCAGAGAATCACCAGCAGCAAGAGCGACATCATTGATGTATACAGAGAAGAGAGTCGGCCCGAGAATTGAACCCTGTGGCACCTCAGAGGCTACCAGAGGTCCGGACAACAGGCCCTCCGATTTTACACACTGAACTCTATCAGAGAAGTAGTTGGTAAACCAGGCGGGGCAATCATTTGCGAAACCAAGGCTGTCGAGTCTGCCAATAAGAATGTGGTGATTGACAGAGTCGAAAGCCTTGGCAAGGTCCATGAATACAGCTGCACAGTAATGTCTCTTATCGATGTCGGTTATGATGTCATTTAGGACCTTGAGCATGGCTGAGTTGCACCCATGACCAGCTCTGAAACCAGATTGCATAGCGGAGAAGGTACAGTGGGATTCGAAATGGTCGGTAATCTGTTTGTTAACTTGGCTTTTGAAGACCATAGAAAGGCAGGGTAGGAAATATATAGGTCTGTAGTAGTTTGGGTCTAGAGTGTCACCCCCTTTGAAGAGGGGGATGACCGCAGCAGCTTTCCAATATTTGGGAATCTCAGATGATACGAAAGAGAGGTTGAACAGGCCAGTAATAGGGGTTGCAACAATTTCGGCAGATAATTTTAGAAAGAGAGGGTCCAGATTGTCTAGCCCGGCTGATTTGTAGGCATCCAGATTTTGCAGCTCTTTCAGAACATCAGCTATCTGGATTTGGGTGAAGGAGAAATGGTGGGGGGCTTTGGCAGGTTGCTGTGGAGGGTGTCGGGCAGTTGACCGGGGTAGGGGTAGCCAGTTGGAAAGCATCGCTAGCCGTAGAAAAATGCTTATTGAAATTCTCAATTATAGTGGATTTATCAGTGATGACAGTGTTTCCTAGCCTCAGAGCAGTGGGCAAGCTGGGAGGAGGTGCTCTTATTCTCCATGGACTTTACAGTGTCCCAGAACTTTGTACTACAGGATGCACATTTCTGTTTGAAAAAGCTAGCCCTAGGAAAGCTAACTGCCTGTGTATATTTGTTCCCAACTTTCCTGAAAAGTTGCATATCACGGGGCCTATTCGATGCCAATGCAGAACGCCACAATATGTTTTTGTGCTGGCCAAGGGCAGACAGGTCTGGAGTGAACCGTTTTGAACGGGGCATGCTTATTTAAGATGGTGAGGAAGGCACTTTTAAAGAATAACCAGGCATCCTCTACTGACGGGATGAGGTCAATATCATTCCAGGATACCCCGGCCAGGTCGATTAAAAAGGCCTGCTCGCAGAAGTGTTTTAGGGAGGGTTTGACAGTGTTGAGGGGTGGTCGTTTGGTCGCAGACCCATTACAGATGCAGGCAATGAGGCATTGATCGCTGAGATCTTGATTGAAAACAGCAGAGGTGTATTTGGAGGGCGAGTTTGTTAGGATGATATCTGAGGGTGCCCGTGTTTACAGATTTGGAGTTGTACCTAGTAGGTTCATTGATCATTTGTGTGAGATTGAGGGCATCAAGCTTAGATTGTAGGATGGCCGGGATGTTAAGCATGTCCCAGTTTAGGTCACCTAGTAGGACGAGATCAGAAGATAGATGGGGGGGCAATCAAATAACATATGGTGTCGAGGGAAGTGAACATATGGGTCCAGTGAGTGGTTGGGCTGACTGGGAACACGGCGATTCAGACAGTTAGTAGGCCGGTGCTAACAAGCTAGCAGGCCAGGGCAAGCAAGCTAGCAGTTAGCAGACCGGGGCTAGCAAGTTAGCAGAAGGGCCTTTGGGGGACGTCGCGATGGAGTTAAGTCTGTTTTTGCCTCTTTGTGCGGTGGTGTCGATAGACCAGTCGTGGATTTGTAGGGTTCCAAGTAGCTCTAGGTAGCTAGCAGGCCGCGGTTAGCAGAATGGGCCTTCAGCAGACATCGCGCCTGTGGGGCCTGTTGGAATCCTCGGGCAGATTATGTCAATATTCCAGTCGTAGAGGATCGACAGGGTTCCGTGTCCTGTACCGGCAGTAAAAGGGGTCCGGATATTGTAGCCCAGAAGTGGGTTTCGGTGGTAGCCCAGGAGCCCTAGCTTCAGGCTAATTGGTGCTTGCTCCAGGATGGAAACGCTAGCCATGAGTAGTCACCCGGGATTGTGGTTAGCTAGTTGCGAAGATCCAGATGAAACTGTTCAGAGTTTGCAGTAGGAATCCAGGGATATGGAGAGAGAAAAAAAAATAGGTCCGTTATGCTCTGGTTTGAGTCACGTTGTACGAACCGGCGAGAGCTTTCCGAGCTAAAGGTTAGCTGATGACCGCTAGCAGTGGTTTGCTGACTGATAGCTGGTAGGTAGTTAGCTGGCTAGCTTCAGTTGAGGGATTCAAGATCCGAAGTAAATAGAAATACTTTAGGAAAAAAACAGATTCACGCCACATTGGGTGAGGCAGGTTGCAGGAGAGTATTGAGAAGTTGAGGTTTAGGAAAATATTTGAAAAAGATATGCGAAGAAAAATATATAAATAGATATATAAGGGACACGACAGGACAAAGACAGACCTTTGCGAGGCATTGGAAAACCTCCCTGGTCTGTGTTTGAAATTCACTGCTCGACTGAGGGACCTTATAGATAATTGTATGTATGTGTGGGGTACAGAGATCAGCTAGTCATGTTAAACACTATTATTGCACACAGAGTGAGTCCATGTGACTTGTTTAGCACATTTTTACTCCTGAACTTATTTAGCCTTGCCATAACAAAGGGGTTGAATACTTATTGACCAAAGACATTTCAGGTTTTCATTTTTAATGACATTTGTAAAAACATAATTCCACTTTGGCATTATGGGGTATTGTGCGTAGGCCAGTGGCACAAAACCTCAATTGAATCCATTTTAAATTCAGGTAGAAACAACAAAATGTGGAAAAAGTCAAGGGGTGTGAATACTTTCTGAAGGCACTGCATGTTCAAGTTATGTGCTCTTGTAGGAAGCAAAAACTCCCCCATTCCTGACCAAAATTTGCTATAACCGGGCTAGTAACTCAAAGAATATCAACAAATGTGCACACGCGGCTACACGCTGCTGTGTGATCTCAAATGTGCATTATAGGCTACTCTCCGACCAGGGATGATAGAAAAAAAACCCGTGTACCAGTAAGGGAGAACAAAGCTGCTCCTCCACCTACAACAAAATCACCAACTCAGTCATGAAGTTAAATATATTTCAATGCAACAAACCAAACTTACATTGATTCAATCCCAATTTCCACAGCAAATCGGGAAAGCTAGTGTACATTTTAGTGAAGACCAATCTATTGTGCGTCTGCATGGGCTGGCAATTTTTCTGCGCTGGACTGCTCCAGGAGCTGCACAGCTTAGAAAGAACATTGGACAGGACACCTGTTGAGGGCTGCAGCCTCGCTCTCTGGCAGCGCCGGTTGCCCTAGACTAGACCACACCAGAGCAGTTCAGAGTTTGCAATGTGGTGTACGTACCTCACAGTGGTCCCTGTACAGGTTCTGCAACTTCTTCACATCGTTCATGTTGATGCGTTCAGGGAGGGGCTGGGTGCCCAGGTCAGGGATGGGGAACGGGGGCAGGACATGGGACACATCTGCAGACACAATGACACAGTTAAATCCCAAAGTGGTGTCTAATAATCCTGTGAAGCGAGATCATTTTTTACATTTTTAAATCTACATTATTCTTGCATCCAGTGATCAAACTGTGCTAGTCTTGCCCTAGGCTACCATGCAAGCTATCTAAAAGCCTGTCATCATCACCGTTATATCCTTTATTCACAAACTATGGCATTAATGTGAGCTCTGTTTTGGTACAGGAGACATGATGCGCTGCCTGAGTGTTACAGTATGGCTAGCGGCAATCCTTACCAATGTACTGCTGGTGGTGCTGGCTCTGGGCTGCCACAGACTGCTCTGGGGTGCTGGCTGAATGCTGGGAGCCTCCTGACAGGCTGTCCCCCATGCCATCCACCTTCTGGAGGGGCTTGAACCTGCATAGAGGGGAGAAGGCAGCACAGCTATGTTGGGTGGGGCTGGGAAGAACTAATGGATGACTGGGAGAGGAAGCACAAAAGAGCAGTGGAGAGGAAAGGGTGGAGAATAAAGGCAGGTGTGAGAGGTTAAATAAACCATGTATCTGAAATTAGGGTGAGTGCACCATTTCACTCTGCTGCAGAGTCCACTAAAAGGGCTTTTGGGCAGAGGACATGAGGTCAATTCTTTAAAAAACACAAATGAACTTGAGCTGACAGTATAGATTAAAGAGAACTAGAGTAGAGGAGGATGTGAGAGGTAGGGCTCACCTTTGTTTCTGGTGCACAGGCTGCTGTCTCATGGCCATGTACTGAGAGTCCTCTTGCAGTCTGTTGAGTGGGGAGTCTGGCTTCAGTCTAATGCCATAGTAGTGGTATTTGGAGTTGCCTCTGGAACAAACAGGAACATTAGGGGTTAATAAACAAATATTGTATTCAGCTTTGTAAGTCTTATCAGAATAAATACTCACCATCACCACATCAATCAATCCAACATTAACACTAGAGGTCGACCGATTAATCGTAATGGCCGATTAATTAGGGCCGAATTACACCTTTATTTAACTAGGTAAGAACACATTCTTATTTTCAATGACAACCTAGGAACGGTGGGTTGACTGCCTTGTTCAGGGGCAGAGCGACAGATTTTTACCTTGTCAGCTCGGGGGATCCAATCTTGCAACCTTACGGTTAACTAGTCCAACGCTCTAAACACCTGATTACATTGCACTCCACGAGGAGCCTGCCTGTTACGCGAATGCAGTAAGAAGCCAAGGTAAGTTGCTAGCTAGCATTAAACTTCTCTTATAAAAAACAATCAATCATAATCACTTGTTAACTACACATGGTTGATGATATTACTAGTTTATCTAGCATGTCCTGCTTTGCATATAAATCGATGAAGTGCGTATTCGCGAAAAAGGACTGTCGTTGCTCCAATGTGTACATAACCATAAACATCAATGCCTTTCTTAAAATCAATACATTCATTCATTCATTCAACCAGCAATTTCGTGCGTTTGACAGCAGCCCTTCAAGCCTTGCTCTGTTTATGACTTTAAGCCTATCAACTCCCGAGATTAGGCTGGTGTAACCGATGTGAAATGGCTAGCTAGTAAGCGGGGTGCGCGCTAATAGCGTTTCAAACGTAACTCGCTATGAGACTTGGAGTAGATGTTCCCCTTGCTCTGCATGGGTAACGCTGCTTCGAGTGTGGCTGTTGTCGATGTGTTCCTGGTTCGAGCCCAGGTAGGGGCGAGGAGAGGGACGGAAGCTAGACTGTTACACTGGCAATACTGAAGTGCTTGGTGTGAAGTGCCTGGCTGGTGTGTTTACGGACATATTCAATCAATCCCTATCCCAGTCTGTTGTTCCCACATGCTTCAAGAGGGCCACCATTGTTCCTGTTCCCAAGAAAGCTAAGGTAACTGAGCTAAACGACTACTGCCCCGTAGCACTCACTTCCGTCATCATGAAGTGCTTTGAGAGACTAGTCAAGGACCATATCACCTCCACCCTACCTGACACCCTAGACCCACTCCAATTTGCTTACCGCCCAAATAGGTCCACAGACGATGCAATCTCAACCACACTGCACACTGCCCTAACCCATCTGGACAAGAGGAATACCTATGTGAGAATGCTGTTCATCGACTACAGCTCGGCATTCAACACCATAGTGCCCTCCAAGCTCGTCATCAAGCTCGAGACCCTGGGTCTCGAACCCGCCCTGTGCAACTGGGTACTGGACTTCCTGACGGGCCGGCCCCAGGTGGTGAGGGTAGGCAACAACATTTCCACCCCGCTGATCCTCAACACTGGGGCCCCACAAGGGTGCGTTCTGAGCCCTCTCCTGTACTCCCTGTTCACCCACGACTGCGTGGCCACGCACGCCTCCAACTCAATCATCAAGTTTGCGGACGACACAACAGTGGTAGGCTTGATTACCAACAACGACGAGACGGCCTACAGGGAGGAGGTGAGGGCCCTCGGAGTGTGGTGTCAGGAAAATAACCCCACACAACGTCAACAAAACTAAGGAGATGATTGTGGACTTCAGGAAACAGCAGAGGGAACACCCCCCTATCCACATCGATGGAATAGTAGTGGAGAGGGTAGTAAGTTTTAAGTTCCTCAGCGTACACATCAGACAAACTGAATTGGTCCACCCACACAGACAGCATCGTGAAGAAGGCGCAGCAGCGCCTCTTCAACCTCAGGAGGCTGAAGAAATTTGGCTTGTCACCAAAAGCACACAAACTTCTACAGATGCACAATCGAGAGCATCCTGTCGGGCTGCATCACCGCCTGGTACCCCAACTGCTCCGCCCACAACCGTAAGGCTCTCCAGAGGGTAGTGAGATCTGCACAACGCATCACCGGGGGCAAACTACCTGCCCTCCAGGACACCTACACCACCCGATGTCACAGGAAGACCATAAAGATCATCAAGGACAACAACCACCCGAGCCACTGCCTGTTCACCCCGCTATCATCCAGAAGGCGAGGTCAGTACAGTTGCATCAAAGCTGGGACCGAGAGACTGAAAAACAGCTTCTATCTCAAGGCCATCAGACTGTTAAACAGCCACCACTAACATTGAGTGGCTGCTGCCAACACACTGACTCAACTCCAGCCACTTTAATAATGGGAATTGATGGCAAATTATGTAAAATATATCACTAGCCACTTTGAACAATGCTACCTAATATGTTTACATACCCTACATTATTCATCTCATATGTATACGTATATACTGTACTCTATATCATCTACTGCATCTTTATGTAATACATGTATCACTAGCCACTTTAACTATGTCACTTTGTTTACATAGTCATCTCATATGTATATACTGCACTCAATACCACAGTATCTTGCCTATGCCGCTCTGTACCATCACTCATTCATATATCTTTATGTACATATTCTTTATCCCCTTACACTTGTGTCTATAAGGTAGTAGTTTTGGAATTGTTAACTAGATTACTTGTTGGTTATTACTGCATTGTCGGAACTAGAAGCACAAGCATTTCGCTACACTCGCATTAACATCTGCTAACCATGTGTATGTGACAAATAAAATTTGATTTGATTATAAGAACATCCAATAGTCAAAGGTATATGAAATACAAATGGTATAGAGAGAAATAGTCCTATAATTCCTATAATAACAACTACACCCTAAAACTTCTTACCTGGGAATATTGAAGACTCATGTTAAAAGGAACCACCAGCTTTCATATGTTCTGAGCAGGGAATTTTAAACATTAGCTTTAAATGACACATATTGCACTTTTACTTTCTTCTCCAACACTGTTTTTGCATTATTTAAACCAAATTGAACGTTTCATTTTTTATTTGAGGGTAAATTGATTTTATTTATGTATTGTATTAAGTTAACATAAGTGTTCATTCAGTATTGATTCAGTATTGTTGTAATTGTCATTATTACAAATATATTTTTTTATGTATTTATTTTTAATATTTTTGTATTATTATTTTATTATTATTAACACTACCCTGCTCTTCCTCACCCTTATCATCATGGTCATACCTTGTGCCGAGGCGGCGGGTCCTGAGGCCCATGAAGACGGAGCGGATGAGTTTCCCAAAGGAGGCAGCGTTGACCGGGTCCAGTTTCTGCTCCTGACAGTGGCGCAGGTAGTGGTTGTAGAGGGAGCTCCGGGGCAGGCTCACCCCCTCTGCTGTCTCATAGTTATCCAGCAGCCACTGCAGCTAAAACACACACAGCACAGAAACAGTCAGTCAGTCACACCTACTGGGCCCTGTCTGCTGCACTCTGATCCTTACTGTACAACTCCATCCTAAGGTTGAAAGGCTAGAACCCGGTTACTGAGATTTACCACCCAAAACCACTCCTTCCTCCCCCCAGGTACACACACACACACTGGTGCATGCACACACAGGTACACGCCAACCACCTGAGAATTTAGAGGATGTGTTAAAACTGTCAAAGGGAGTGAATTGGTATATTTGAGGTACACACACACAAACAAACCACCTGTTTAGTGAGTTTAAAGGAGAGAATTTAGATTGAGTTAAAACTGTCAAAGGGAGTGAATTGGTATATTTGAGGTATAGCAGGTACACACAGTTACACGATAGCACGCACACAATAGTGTAACAGTATAACTTTAGACCGTCCCCTCGCCCATACCCGGGCGCAAACCAGGGACCCTCTGCACACAACTGACACCCACGAAGCATCGTTACCCATCGCTCCACAAAAGCCGCGGCCCTTGCAGAGCAAGGGTAACAACTACTTCAAGGTCTGAGCAAGTGACGTCACCAATTGAAACGCTATTTAGCGCGCACCACCGCTAACTAAGCTAGCAGTTTCACATCTGTTACAATAGCACACACAGAGGTACACACACACACACACACACACACACACACACACACACACACACCACCCGTTTAGTGAGTTTAAACGAGAGAGAATTTTTATTTTGTGTTAAAACTATCAATACGTGATAATTGCTCATTCATATTATACCTGTCCACTAGAGAAATATAGAACTCTGTGGTCCCCTATTCCCCAACAGGGTGGACAGAATTATTTACCTGTCTGTGTGGATGGTGGAGACTAGGCTAGGCAAAAATAAGATGATTGGCAGTTGAAATATAAACACATGGATATTTATCTCAATTTACAGGGTGGCCAGACAGTGTGACAGACAGTGTGAAGTTGATGACAACAATATGACTGCCAGGTGGAGCTGCTTGATAATAAAGATTCTAGAGGTGACCGAGGGTTAAGAGCCGGAATGGAGAATAACATCTAATGAAATAGCTGGTTTGAAGGGCAGCTCTGGTGGCACAATAAAGTAGAGAGTCAAGTAGTACTGCTTCTATTACCATATCACATTGTAATTATGGAGATGTGACCAACACACCGGCTCACATTATATAACATGTAATTGTTGACAAATAGTGAGTGTGTCTTGATTCGCATGTGAATGTGTGCTTCCCAGACAGTAGAAAAGGGGGGCATGGCGTTATGTGGCTATAACAATCACGTAGCTGTCACCATGTGGAGGATGGGGAATCTGAAAACGCAACAGGTTAAATACACGTGTCGCTTCTGTCAAGACAAGGACAAGGCAAGCTCAAGCCAGCAGAAAGTCCCCAAATCAATAACTTGTTGAGAAACAAGTGGCAGCAGATGCAAGGAAAGTATCTGGTCAGACAACGCAGTGTTTTGGGTCACAGCACACTAAAGCTAGCAGTAGTCTGTCAGTATGTTCCCTTCAGCAGAAAGAAGAGATCACAGTGAAGTGGTAAGGTAGAGCCAGGGAGACAAAGGCAGGCCTTTCTAGTCCTTTTCAAAGAAAGTTCCTGATTGACTTACATGGCTGTTGAGCAGGCTGCTTTTGTGAGTTGCAATCCCTTCCGACTTTTGGAGGTTTTCAATCGCCATTTCAAGCTAAAGAAAAAAATGAGCATGCAAAAAATGAAACAGGATGTAGAAAAAAGGAGGAAAATGAAAGGGGGAAAACAAAAACACAAAACAGAAAGGAAATAAGAAGGTTAGCAGCAGCCAGATCTCTGCATTTCCATTACCCTCAGTCAATGTTGCAGCCAAATTCATTATTGGCTGAAAAAGCATGCAAATGAGAGGGACTCAAGGGGTTAAGCTGCTGACTGAAGGCCCTCCTTGTCTGACACTAATGTATGCAAATAGTCTCTGCAAACAGGGTCACAGGTCATTCCATGCGCAATGACAATGAGTCGACAAATTCCACCTAACACCCAATGAAAATCACCACACAATGCAAAACTTGAGAAGTTATATGTAACAGTCACTGTTGCAATCCATGAGAACACAAATACAGTCCTAATAGAAAAACCTCCAACGGGAGCAATGTATTTCCATATCATCCCATCTTTTCTTTCCATTTGTTATCCCAAAGGAACCATTTCAATCAATTGACCAGATCATTTAGACTTTTTTCCGGCGGTATCATGGACTAGAGAAGAAAGGAGTTAAACTGGCAGGCATAGCGAATGACAAAACTTGAGAAGGAAAAAAAAGCAGGCATCCTTCCAAAGTCTAAGGGCTGTTGGCCAAATGGTAATGAGGCCCAGGGGTTGCTTTGTTTTGCAGGGCACTCAAGTGCCTGTGAAAAACTCTAAAACAAAGCATAGCCAAATTACTTAAACCAGCCTGCACCCTGCTTCCCCTGTCCCGCTTCTCCCGTAACGCCATGGGGCACTGGGAAGGCTGAGGCCCACCCCAGACCCAGGTTTCCCTGAGGATCAGCAGATAGGCCAGGCAGGCAGTGGTGAGGATAGTCACACCAGCATGCGTCACAGGCGCAGCAGGGAATGTGTCTGCTACAGCAGGGCAATTTGTTTGTTGGTGTAACTAATGATTTATACACACACTTCAGAGAACACTTCAATCCATGCACGGCTTAAAAAGCTGTTTAGTAATGGAAACCATAAACCATCCCTCATGTTTGGGATGAGTTGGAATAACTGACTCTCAGACATGGGCATTCATTTCTAAAGGTGTTGGTGCCTCTTCAATTCCATATGGTTTGATGGACTTACATAGTCACATCACAATCATTTCACGGAGATACCTACTGGACTGGAAACTTAATTCTTCCTACTAAATCCATAAGTCCCAACAAGGACACAGAGTATATGTAACTCATCCAAGGTGCTCACCATAGCGGAGGAGGAGCGGGAGGAGTGTGAGGCGTGGTGGCGGCCTCCCTCCATGCCCCCGCCGTGGATCAGGTAGGTGCTGCCACCTGAGATGATCTGACTGCCACCCACATCCATGGTGATGCCCACCATGCCGTGGGGCGGCACACCACTGGCGGAGGAGACCACCGTTGTGACCTGGGAACCCCCGCCCTGAGAGTCAAAATAGGCTCCTCCACTGCCCTGGCCATACAGCTGGGCCTCAGGGTTATAGGAGTAGGCTGTCCGGCTGGAGAGAGAGGTGCCATAAGTTAAAGGTATGACCTCAGATCTATACAGAATGAAACAGCAATCCCATAACATTACATTCACTTAGTTTGTAGATGTGTAATATTATAATTAAAAACACAATCTTACATTAGGGGTTCAATTACCTTTAAAAGCAGCAATATGACATTTTTGACCAAATATGACCAAATTTACATAGAAATGTGTGTTATAGATCGGTCATTCTCTTCGAAAGCAAGTCTAAGAAGCGGTAGATCGGTTTAATTTTTGTGCTTACTTTCAGTTTTGTACACTAGCTTCTAACAGCTGAAAATACTATATTTTTGGTTATGGAAAATATATTACAGTGGTTTAGATGGTACAATGATTCTCTACAATATACTTGCTTGTTTTGTCACAAATTCTAATAAGTTTTCCTATTTTCAGTTTTTGCAACCAGGAAATGGCAGAGCGATTTCTACATAGAATACCATGAAAAGATGCACTATTTAGAAGTATTTTAAAGCCCGCTGGAACACATTCCATTGCCTGAAATGAAAAGCACCGCAGTACTTACATGGTTCCATTAGTGTAAACTGCTTCTCCCCCCTCTCCCACATATTGAACCTGGGAGGGGTAGACATGATGGATCTGCTGGACCTATGGAGCGAGAAACACAACCATTGAGCATTAATTGTCATCAAGAGGGAGTAATCACTTCTAGGCTGTTTTTCATTCTTTGAAATGAGATAAAACATCAAATGCTTGTTCGTAATCAAAATAGAGTAACTCATGTCATCCGTAATCATAATATTGATTTGGGCGGCAGGTAGCCTAGTGGTTAGAGCATTGGGCCAGTAACCGAAAGGTTGCTAGATCAAATCCCCGAGCTAATAAGGTTGTCGTTCTGTCGTTCTGCCCCTGAACAAAGCAGTTAACCCTGTTCCTAGGCCATCATGGTAAATTTGAATTTGTTCTTAACTGACTCGCCTAGTTAAATAAAATACAAATGTAAAAAAATATATTACCACAGTGCTATCAGTAGGTGGCAGTGGGACTAAAGTGTCATGATGAGAAAAAAGAAAATCCCTGCTGAGCACTTGAAGCACACCTGATTGAGCTCTAACAGCCATTATATTAGTTAGAAACCAATACCATTCAAAGGCAACAACGCTTACAATACAGTGGAGAATGTGATTGGTATCAACATGTCTGATGCTACTGTGGTGGAGCCATGCTGTGCATGTGGATAAAGCCCGACTGATTGAGTGTCCTGGGGGCTGGAGAGAAGGAAGGCGGGGTGGTGAGGAGACAGTGTGTACCTGCTGAGGGACCTGTTGCAGCCGGGGGACTGACAGCTGCTGCACCTGCGCTCCCTTCTGGGCTGAGCCTGTGGCCTGAACCAGCACCCTCTGGGGCGGGGGGGGGTAGAGGACACGCACCATTATTGGTAAGCACATAAGATGCACACGCAAAACACACACTATGACTATCGACACAAAAAAAGAAAAACTACAAATCCTTAAGCCCCTATAGAGTACCAGATAATCACAAACAACATGGAACTTGACTGGATTTTTGGTAGAATATCCTTCCTTATTATATGTACGCTTTCTTCTTAATCTTCTTAAGACAAGTATGAAGTGAATGCTGGTGGGAAAGACTATGCATTCCTATCCAGCAGAAATGCCGCCTTACAGTCAACATATTTTTGTGTAAGTCCATTCTAGGCTTTCACTAATTACAGGAGACCACAATGTTTGTTTGGGACCAACGTTCTTCTTTGGCGGTTGCAGAAGACCACTTCTGGTATCCCTCTTCAGGGTAGTGTTGATGGAGATGTGTGTTCATGACAAAAATAAAATTGACATTTCCGCTTATAGAAAAAAATAATGTTGAGGTAGACTGCAGTGTAGTATAGGCCTATAGTTCAGCACTGGCTTCTCTCAAGCATAGCCAGCTGTCAAGGCATATATGGTACACTATCCAAAAATATTAACATAAGGATATTTACTGCTTGGTTTCTATGGATTCTCTTATCAACCCATGTCCTTTTCCCAGAACTATAAACAGCTGTGGTAATACAAGGTTATAGGTCCTAATTGTACTAATGAGAAACCCCTGCCTAGCCAGATCTGATCACACACAACAACATGATATCAAATGATTCATGATGCCTTCAGCCACATCTAAGCAAATGCTTGTTGACATATTTTTGGGGTTCTTAATATACTGTAGACTGGAAATAAATTCACATTAAAAGGATTGCTCTGCAGTATAATACATCTGGTATAAATGAGTAATGAAATCAACAGGGTTGTTGAGAATTCCCTTTTCTGCTGCTCTTCCCCAGTGCATGGCGTGAGGGGCTTGGTTCCCCTGGGGAGAATATTGTGTGTTGGGAGTGAGGTGGGATGCTGTGATGTAGAGCACTGTGCAGGGCTGTTGTGGTGACTGTTAGTCATGACCGCAGTAAAGTTCCACGTGACCATTGAGTCATGGTAATATACATTTTTGCACTCTGGACATGCTTTGGTAGTACCCAACTCAGTAACAACCAACGGGTCCTAATGGCCTGGTACTTAGGGCTCTATTGTCCCTCTAACCACTCTGACGTCAGTGCAAACGCAATCTAAAATCACATCAAACACTTTTCACAACAGTAGGTCTATCATACTTACATAACTGTGATGATCAATTTGAAGAAAGAAGTTCAACAGCAGGTTGAAACAGTGTAAAGCATGGTTGTTGTGGATGTTGTTTCAAAGCCTAACAACGAAATGGACAGCACTATCTAAGGTGATGATTAATTCAAAACGCTCATTGGCATATTATTATTTTGCCATTATACAATACGGCATATTACTCATTGCAAAAAAAAATAAAAATGATTTAAGATGACTTTGGTACATAATTGGTCTGGCCTATACTCCAACATAAAAAATAAAATAAAAATTAGTAATCGCCTTTGAGTGTGGACTGTATTATGTATACTGGATGAACTGGTTACCTTATGCTATGCTCCAAAATGTCTCGGAGAGAACATAATATAGCCATAGACAATGCTGTTGGCTCATTGATTGTGAATTTGATTTTGAATAGCTTAGTAACAGGGAATGTTTCATATTGTCATCATTAAATTGGGCAACACATTACCTTTAGCTACAGAATATCTCACCACCATGCGTTTCCATCTCCTATGCTCTCCTTTATTCCATTCTCGAGCGTACAGACGGGCTGTCAGCAGTTTAGTATCATGTTTTCAAACAACATATTTCACTATCGATGTGCACAAACGGATTCCACTTGGTTTCCCAAATTCAGCACTGGGTAGCTGCAGAAACAAGGTTGGAGAGGCCATGGCATACAAAGTTTAGGCAGAATATCATGTCGGGCAGAGAGGGCATGCTCCTCAAACAATGGTTGATGTGTGGCGTGAAATAAGCGTTATATTTATTTCTCAGCTGCTCATAGGGCTGGGTGATAGGGCCAAAATATCCTATCATGGTATTTTTAAAAATTGGACGGTATGACGGGGTGGCCATAAGGTGGCAACACATACATTCTAAGGGATTTCAATGGCTGTCTCCATTTTGATTGATTTAAACTGGTCAACTTCCAAAACATTTTTAATGCACTTTCAGCAATTGCTGCATTACCTGCACTAATTTGAGAATTTCCACACAGCCAAGTAGGACTGCACAATATGGGCAAACAATCAAAGGCCTTATTTTTAAGCAAATGTTGCAATTTGAATTTGACTTGCGATTTAGAGCAAAACACTTGGGTGAACTGTTGGAATCATGGAAATAGAATGATCATTCAAATTCCATAGTTAGAATATAATAGCGGGCACTTGAATACAGTGTTTGACGTGACAAATGAAAATGCCAGGGAGGAGTTATTGTTACAGGGTAGGACGTTGACAATTATACAACAGGTGGTTCTAATGCTGATTGGTTAAAACCGCTCCGCAAGTTACCACAGGCTATATATATATATATATATATATATATATATATATATATATATATATATATATATATATATATATATAAAATGCCTATTTACTCTGTTCCATCTGACTGCGCAATCCACTGTCATCAGCCCAGCCAGGCACTTTATAAACTTGATCTCCACTATAAAAAGCATCTAGACATTATCTCACATTTCTTTAAGACTAACATTTCGTTTTCAACAACAGAGATTTGTAAAAACCCTGCTGTCTCTCCGACATTTGCAACATTGAATTTGAAAATTGAAACAAATAATTTTTATGGATATATACAAAGAAATATAAATTGGTGAAAAAAAAGTTCAAACGAAACAAATTTTTTATTTATTTTACCTTTATAGGCAAGTCAGTTAAGAACAAATTCTTATTTTCAATGACGGCCTAGGAACAGTGGCTGCCTTGTTCAGGGGCAGAACGACAGATTTGTACCTTGTCAGGTCGGGGGTTTGAACTTGCAACCTTCCAGTTACTAGTCCAACGCTCTAACCACTAGGCTACCCTGCCACCCCAGGTGATTATGTTAGCTGTGTTGTTGGCTAGCTCAGCGTCCTGACGAGAGAGCACATTTTCTATGCCAAGCAAAATAGTGCCTCATTAGCTCATTGCTATGGATGTATCCAAATACATGTGACTAGAAAACAGCTTAAACAAATGCAAAATGCAGCTACTGTTGTTATTCTGGCTGCACTGTTTGACGTTACTGTAAGTTAGCTGTAGTTGGCTAGCTAGCAAGCAAGGGATAAGAATGTTGCCAGCCAATATGGCAATGGAACATTTCAAACGAACAACTGGGTTGAGTCCATTGATACAGAAAAACTGGATTGAGTCTCTGGCACCCGAACCGATAGAACGAACAACCAGCCGGCTTGGGTAGCAGCCCTAGATGTGTGTCAGGACTATATCTTGTGGAAGGATTAAATAGTATGAATAAATTAATCAATTAACATTAATGAAAATGTCAAATCATTATTTTAATATGTTGGTAACCCGGGACTATCACCCGTTCCAATATATTCTCCAAACACCGGCATTGAGGGCATTATCACTTAAGTGTTTCCTAGGGCACCCTATAATATTTAGCTACATTTAATGTTCTCTCAGCTTCTCTTCTTTGATTTAGAAGATACTGTTTCACAAACAATTTGCTGATTTTGGTCTACACCATCACTGGTATTATCAGGCTGTATAGCCAATTACATTTGCTCTGACTCAGTACATTTATTAGCTAGCTATCGATTAGCATTAGTGATTAGCAGCTATAAAGATTTAGGACCAACTCGCTAATAAAATAAAAATGAGCTGCTTGCAGATGTAAGAAATACAAACTAATAATGCAACTATAGAATGCTAGTGGATTTATATTAAGCAAAGTGAAAACAGCATCCTTGTCATCAAAATTGTTGCATGTGCTACATTCACCATGCAGACTGAACACAAGTGTCTAGTGCTCGAGGAACAAATGCGCTCCTTGAGTGACGGGGCTAGGTCTGTGTGGAAAGCGGCAGAGAGAGAAGACTCAAGTAGCAAAGTAAACTATAAAAACGGATGTTACACAGCATATCACATTTAACAAACTAAACATTTAAATACCGTTATAGTAGGTAAAGAAAAAACCCAAGTATCCTATAAAAAAAATAAAAATAGTAGGGAAAGCACACAGCCTCCATTCGCTATTCAAATCGAACTTTATTTGCCACATGCGCCGAATACAACAAGTGTCGACTTTACCGTGAAAATGGTAAAGTCAACCTTAACCAACAGTGCAGTTCAAGAAGAAACCATTTACCAAGTAGGCTAAAATAAAAACACAAGAACAACAAGGCTATATACAGGGGGCACCGGTACCGAGTCAGTGTGCAGGGGTACAGCCTAGTTGAGGTAATCTGTGCATGTAGGTGGAGGCGAAGTAACTATGCATAGGTAAAAAAAACAGCAAGCAGCAGTGTACAAGGGAGGTTTTTTATGAATTGTTCGGCAGTTTAATGGCTTGGGGGTAGAAACTGTTGAGGAGCCTTTTTGTCCTACACTTGGAGCTCCGGTACTGCTTGCCGCTCAGTAGCAGAGAAAACAGTCTATAACATGGGTGACTGGAGTCTGACAATTTTATGGGCTTTCCTCCGACACCGCTTATTATATAGGTTCTGGATGACAGGAAGCTTGACCCCAGTGATGTACTGGGCAGTTCACACTACCCTCCATAGCACCTTACGGTCAGATGCTGAGCAGTTGCCATACCAGGCGGTGAGGCAACCGGTCAGGATGCTCTCGATGGTGCAGCTGTAGAACCTTTTGAGGATGTGGGGGCCCATGCAAAATCTTTTCAGTCTCCTGAGGGGAAAAGGTTTTGTTGTGCCCTCTTCACGACTGTCTTGGTGTGTTTGGACCATGATAGTTCGTTGGTGATGTGGACGCCAAGGAACATGGAAGCTTTCAACCTGCTCCACTACAGCCCCGTCAATGTTAATGGGGGCCTGTTCGTCCCACCTTTTCCTGTAGTCCACGATCAGCTCCTTTGTCTTGCTCCCATTGAGGGAGAAGTTGTTGTCCTGGCAGTTCTCTGACCTCCAACCCTATAGGCCATCTCATCATTGTCGGTGGTCAGGCCTATCGCTGTTGTGTCATCAGCAAACTTGATGGGTGTTGGAGTCATGTTAGGCCACGCAGTTGTGGGTGAACAAGGAATACAGTAGGGGACTAAGTACACACCCCTGAGGGGCCCTAGTGTTAAGGATCAGGAATATGTATTACTGCCTACTCTTACCACCTAGGGGTGGCCTGTCAGGAAGTCCAGGATCCAGTTGCAGAGGGAGGTGTTTAGTCCCAGAGTCCTTAGCTTAGTGATGAGCTTCATGAGCACTATGGTGTTGAACGCTGAGCTGTAGTCAATGAACAGCATTCTCACATAGGTGTTCCTTTTGTCTAGGTGAGAAAGGGTGGTGTGTAGTACAATTGAGATTGTGTCATCTGTGGATCTGTTGGGGCGGTATGCAAATTGGAGTGGGTCTGGGGTGTCCGGGAATATGCTGTTGATGTGAGCCATGACCAGCCTTTCAAAGCACTTCATGGCTACCGACGTGAGTGCCACAGGGCAGTAATCATTTAGGCAGGTTACCTTCGCTTCCTTGGGCACAGGGACTATGGTGGTCTGCATGAAACATGTTGGTATTACAGACTATTACAGAAAATGTCATTGAAGACACTTGGTCCGCGCAGGCTTTGAGTACCCATCCTGGTAATCAGTCTAGCCCAGTGGCTTTGTAAATGCTGACCTGTTTAAAAGGTTTCGTTCACATCCGCTACAGAGAGCATTATCACACAGTTATCCAGAACAGCTGGTGCTCCCGTGCATGCTTCAGTGTGGCTTGCCTCGAAGCGAGCATAAAAACGCATTTAGCTCATCTGGTAGGCTCGCGTGCCTGGGCAGCTCGCATCTGGGTTTTCCTTTGTAGTCCGTAATAGTTTTCAAGCCCTGCCACATCCGACGAGCATCAGAGCCAGTGTAGTAGGATTCAATCTTAATCCTGTATTGACGCTTTGCTTGTTTGATGGTTCGTCCGAGGGCATAGCAAGATTTCTTATAAGCGTCCGGATTAGTCCCTCGCTCCTTGAAAGCGGCAGCTCTAGCCTTTAGCTCGATGTAGATGTTGCCTGTAATCCATGGCTTCTGGTTGGGATATGTACATACAGTCACTGTGGGGGATGACATCGTCGATGCACTTATTGATGAAGCCGATGACAGGTGGTGTATTCCTCAATGTCATTGGATGTATCCCGGAACATATTCCAGTCTGTGCAAGCAAAACAGTCCTGTAGTGTAGCATCCTGTAGTGCGGAATCTGACCACTTGCCTAGTGAGCGAGTCACTGGTACTTCTTTCTTTCGTTTCTGCTTGTAAGCAGGAATCAGGAGGATAGAATTGTGGTCGGATTTACCAAATGGAGGGCAAAGGAGAGAATTGTATGCATCGCTGCGTGTGGAGTAAAGGTGGTCTAGGACTTTTTTCCCCCCCCTGGTTGCACGTGTCATGCTGGTAAAAATTTGGAGAAGTGCCGCTTCTGAGTGAGCATTTTCTTCTTTGATTATGGCCTTAACAGAGTTGGTTGAGAGAGGTCTTAATGCCAGCTTCGCTTTGTGGTGGTAAATAGACGGCTAAGAATAATACAGATGAGAACTCTAGGTAGATAGTGTGGTCGACAACTTATCATAAGGTATTCTACACCTCAGGCAAGCAATACCTCGAGACTTCTTTAATTAGACATCATTAAAGGAAAAAGTTTCTTCCAGTCCGTGGTTAGTAATCGCTGTTCTGATGTCCAGAAGTTATTTTCGGAGAGACGGTAGCAGCAACATTATGTACACAATAAGTAAAAAAATAAGTTATACAAAAACACATTTAAAAAGAAAATTGCACAATTGGTTGAGAGAATGTAAAACGTCAGCCATGTTCTTCGGCGCCATTCGATTGCATATAGATGACATGCATTTTTCCCCTGCCCCTTTTATTTGATAATGGGCCATTCTAAATCTAAACTCATTTTACATATTAGTAAAGACAAGATTAAATTGAAAATTGTCTGATGGGTGAAAATATTCTCACTAGATGAGAGAACAGCTATGCAGCCTGAGGCAAGGAACAGAGCGCAAGCTTATTTTGCTACTTTATCAAATCATCAATAGTCTACAGTCATACCACACAGCCCATATACGTTTGATTTCTAAAACATTCTAAGGTTTGTATCATTCACAACTAAAGTTGTCAAATAACTCTAAATCTAGCATACAGGACTACTTTCAAAATGTTAACTTGTAGCTCAACATAACCACTTCATACACGCACTCACTCTGTAAAGGGAAAAATATCCTTACTATTTTATTCAGCTAAGTTCAATTATATTCTTCTTACTATAAATTTGTGTCACACATTTATAAGCATATCTTGTCAGCTAAATGACCAAGCCTACAGCCTATGGCATGGAGCATAGCCAGATAACATAGGCCTACAGAAGGCCAACTCCTATTCTGTTCTTCTGAAATACATTTTATTCATATCATAAATATCATACATTTCCTTTAGACCTGACTAAAATAATGTATTTATTGTGGTGTGTATATTAAATTAAATGTTTTAAAATGTAGAAGTTCCAAAGGCGTGCATCAGCGGCTCGAATGTGTGGAGGCGTGGATATGTTAAATGTTAATTAACGGTCAATAACCAGATGACAATAACCAGCTCACAAAATTATGTCATGACCGCCACAGCCCTAGTACTGTGAGGTAGGGTTATGGTTGAGTGAGAGAGAGAGAGAGACCCACTGCGCTGCATGTGAGAGAGTACAGCCTGGTTTTGAATATTTATTTATTAAGGATCCCCAGCTACTCTTCCTGGGGTCCAGCAACATTAAGGCAGTTCTATACAATTTAAAATTCTACATGACATTTCATAACATTTTTCACAACACATTGTGTTCCCTCAGGCCACTACTCTACAATACAAAATCCATGTGTGTGTGTGTAGAGTGCGCCTTATGTGTAAGTGTGTGTCTGTGTGTGTGTCTCATCACAGTCCCCGCTGTTCCATAAGGTGTATTTTTATCTGCTCGCATCAGTTACCGGATGTGGAATAGAGTTCCATGTAGCCATGGCTCTATGTAGTACTGCGCACCTCCCATAGTCTGTCTATTCTGGACTGTGAAGAGACCTCTGGTGGCATGTCTTGTGGAGTATGCATGGGTGTCCGAGCTGTGTGCTAGTAGTTTGAACAGACACCTCAGTGCATTCAGCATGTCAACACTTTACAAAAATAAGTAGATGAAGTCACTCTCCTCCACTTCGAGCCAGGAGAGATTTACATGCATATTATTAATGTTAACTCTGTGTACATTTAAGAGCCAGCCGTGCTGCCTTGTTCTGAGCCAATTGTAATTTTCAGAGGTTCCTCTTTGTAGCACCTGACCACACGACTGAACAGTTGTCCAGGTGCAACAAAACTAGGGACCGTCTTGTCGATAGTGTAGTGGTTTACCTGTTGTGAGGCTGGGACAGGCTGCACCACGGGGGCCTGGGCGGAGGTGGACGTACGCAGCGCCACACTGGACGACGAATCGGACCCTCCCTCTGAACTCTGCATGCTGGGAACCTACAGAGGAGAGAGGGATGAGGGACAGGGAAGAGGAGTGAGCACAAGGATATGCAAGGCAAGAGACAAGACGCACAGCCCTGCCAGACAGGACAGGAGAACAGACAGCATGCATCCCTACTCAGAGCCAGGCCTGCACATGTGCTGCCATGCCAAACAAATGGGCTTTTCACAGCATGCCTGAGCGAAGGGCCAGGGCTTTCAGATTGCCCCGGGGGGGGTCCAGACCAGGCTCGAGGCCCCTGCCAAGTCACACGGAGTCACCTCAGAGCCACCTTACTTCTGGCAATTATTACTGGAACATTAACACTGGTAAAGCCAGCAACACTAAACAGCTGCTTAGTAGAAGTCCAGCTGCTAGGAAAGAAGCAGGTGGAAAAAGTTGTGGTAAAAACAGTGAGTATTGTCAGGCCCGGTCCTCCAAACTGTAAACACTCTCGAACATTGGGAGAAAATATGCACAGCATGGCAAAAGGGAGTGAGAAGAGCACAAAAAAAAAGTGACAAAGGCTCTCTCTTTCAGAGAAAGAGAGGGGAGAGGGAGGGATTGAAAATAAAATAAAAACTTCCACAGCCCCCCCCCCCACAAAGAAAAGAGAGAAAAAAAAAAAGAATGAAAATGGCAGTGGGGCTCCTACTGACGATATGCAGCGTTTGTTTCAAATGAGAGCCGTTCTCTGGGGGCTCCAATAATCCAGCTGATATCAGGAAATTCCTCAATGCTTTGTAAACGTTTGCCGGTTGCTATGGTGAGGAATCCATGACGACCAACACCAACTCTGTCCCGCTCTCCTCCCTCCCCCCACCGTTTCATCCTTTCTCTTATTTATAAAGCTCATGCACAGGAACTTTTGAGTGTGGCCACAAAGCAAGGGAGGTGAAGGAGGGGGGGAAGGGGTTGGGGGTCTTGCAGGAGGGAAGGCACCACACCTCTAGAAGATCAGGAGCTAAAACAAATTAGGCCTAATTAGTCAGCAGACATGGATACGTATAGAGTGATTTCATAACCAAATGAAATTGTATTTGAATTCCATAATTCTGAATTTGTTTAATGATACTGAATTTAATATTTTTGAATTTGTAATGCACAAATTGGATCATTGAATTAAGACATTTAACTTATATTTCATGATTTAAAACTGAATTTAATTCATATTGCATTAATACATTTAATGGAATATTCAAATATATATTCAATATGGTAGATATTGTATTCACTGTCAGTGTATGAAGTCTACAAACTATAATTTCAAGTTGATCAAAGGTAAATATAAATATACACCGCTCAAAAAAATAAAGGGAACACTAAAATAACACATCCTAGATCTGAATGAATGAAATATTCTTATTAAATACTTTTTTCTTTACATAGTTGAATGTGCTGACAACAAAATCACACAAAAAGTATCAATGGAAATCAAATTTATCAACCCATGGAGGTCTGGATTTGGAGTCACACAAAATTAAAGTGGAAAACCACACTACAGGCTGATCCAACTTTGATGTAATGTTCTTAAAACAAGTCAAAATGAGGCTCAGTAGTGTGTGTGGACTCCACGTGCCTGTATGACCTCCCTACAACGCCTGGTGAGGTGGCGGATGGTCTCCTGAGGGATCTCCTCCCAGACCTGGACTAAAGCATCCGCCAACTCCTGGACAGTCTGTGGTGCAATGTGGCATTGGTGGATGGAGCGAGACATGATGTCCCAGATGTGCTCAATTGGATTCAGGTCTGGGGAACGGGCGGGCCAGTCCATAGCATCAATGCCTTCCTCTTGCAGGAACTGCTGACACACTCCAGCCACATGAGGTCTAGCATTAGGATGAACCCAGGGCCAACCGCACCAGCATATGGTCTCACAAGGGGTCTGAGGATCTCATCTCGGTACCTAATGGCAGTCAGGCTACCTCTGGCGAGCACATGGAGGGCTGTGCGGCCCCCCAAAGAAATGCCACACCATGACTGACCCACCTCCAAACCGGTCATGCTGGAGAATGTTGCAGGCAGCAGAACGTTCCCCACAGCGTCTCCAGACTCTGTCACGTCTTTCACATGTGCTCAGTGTGAACCTGCTTTCATCTGTGAAGAGCACAGGGCGCCAGTGGCAAATTCGCCAATCTTGGTGTTCTCTGGCAAATGCCAAACGTCTTGCACGGTGTTGGGCTGTAAGCGTAACCCCCACCTGTGGATGTCAGGCCCTCATACCACCCTCATGTAGTCTATTTCTGACAGTTTGAGCAGACACATGCACATTTGTGGCCTGCTGGAGGTAATTTTGCAGGGCTCTGGCAGTGCTCCTCCTGCTCCTCCTTGCACAAAGGTGGAGGTAGCGGTCCTGCTGCCCTCCTACGGCCTCCTCCACGTCTCCTGATGTACTGGCCTGTCTCCTGGTAGCGCCTCCATGCTCTGGACACTATGCTGAGAGACACAGCAAACCTTCTTGCCACTGCTCGCATTGATGTGCCATCCTGGATGAGCTGCACTACCTGAGCCACGTGTGTGGGTTGTAGACTCCGTCTCATGCTACCACTAGAGTGAAAGCACCGCCAGCATTCAAAAGTGACCAAAAACATCAGCCAGGAAGCATAGGAACTGAGAAGTGGTCTGTGGTTATCACCTGCAGAACCACTCCTTTATGGGGGGGGGGGGGGGGGGGGTCTTGCTAATTGCCTATAATTTCCACCTGTTGTCTATTCCATTTGCACAGCAGCATGTGAAATTTATTGTCAATCAGTGTTGCTTCCTAAGTGGACAGTTTGATTTCACAGAAGTGTGATTGACTTGGAGTTACATTGTGTTGTTTAAGTGTTCCCTTTATTTTTGAGCAGTATATATAAAATTCACATTTTCAGATGAATTTAAAGAACTGAATCTGAATGCAGATTCAAAACCAGAGACAACATCCTTGTTCTTTGCCAGCCAGGAAAGGTAGAGGAGAACAGATTGAATCTGGGTACCTAGTAAGGATCAGACAGCGAGTGAGTAATCTGCCTTTACCATCGGTCCTATTTGCCAACGTACAATCATTGGGTAATAAAATAAACGAGCACGTATATCCTACCAACAGGACATTAAAAACTATATCTTATGTTTCACCGAGTCGTGGCTGAGTAACACAGCTGGCGGGTTTTATGCTTTTTTGGCAGGACAGAACAGGCGTCTCTGGTAAGACAAGGGGTGGCTATCTATGTATATTTGTAAACAACAGCTGGTGCACGAAATCTAAGGAAGTGACGAGGTTTGCTTGCCAGAGGTAAAGTATCTCATAAGCTGTAGACCGCACTACTTACCAAGAGAGTTGTCATCTATATATTCTCCGTAGCTCTCTATTTACTACCACAAACCGATGCTGGTTCTAATACGGACTTGCACTCAATGAGCTGTATATGGCCACAAGCAAACAGGAAAACGCTCATCCAGAGGTGTCGCTCCTAGTGACCGGGGACTTTAATGCAGGGAAACTTAAATCCGTTTGACCTCATTTCTACCAACATGGCACATGTGCAACCAGAGGGGGAAAAAAATAAAAAAAATAAAAATCTAATGAAAAAAACTCTAGGCCAACTTTACTTCACAGAGACACGCACAAAGCTCTCCCTCACCCTCCATTTGGCAAATCTGACCATAAATCTATCCTCCTGAGTCCTGCTTACAAGCAAAAACTAAAGCAGGAAGCACCAGTGACAACCAATAAAACGTGGTCAGATGAAGCAGATGCTAAGCTACACGACTGTTTTGCTTGCACAGATTGGAATACTTTTCTGGGATTTTTTCGATGGCGTTGAGGAGTACACCACATCAGTCACTGGCTTCATCAATAAGTGTGTCAATGACGTCATCCCCACAGTGACTGTACGTACACCACCATTCAAAAGTTTGCGGTCACTTAGAAATGTCCTTGTTTTTGAAAAAAGAAAATTGTCAAATTGATCAGAAACACACTGTAGACATCGTTAAAATTGTTGTAAATGATTATTGTAGCCAGAAATTGCAGATTTTTGTTAATGGAATATCTACATAAGTGTACATTGTCCCATTATCAGCAACCATCACTCCTGTGTTCCAATGGCACGTTGTTTAAGCTAATCCAAGTTTATCATTTTAAAAGCATAATTGATCATTAGAAAACCCTTTTGCAATTATGTTAGCACATTTGAAAACTGTTCTGATTAAAGAAGCAATAAAACTGGCCTTCTTTAGACTACTTGAGTATCTGGAGCGTCAGCATTTGTGGGTTCGATTACAGGCTCAAAATGTCCAGAAACAAATATCTTTCTTCTGAAACACATCAGTCTATTCTTGTTCTGATAAATGAAGGCTATTCCATGCGAGAAATTGCCAAGAAACTGAAGATCTGGTACAACGCTTTGTACCACTCCCCCCAAACTGGCTCTTACCAGAATAGAAAGAGGAGCGGGAGGCCCCAGTACACAACTGAGCAAGAGGACAAGTACCTTAGACGCCTTACAAGTCCTCAACTGGCAGCGTCATTAAATAGTAACCGCAAAACACCAGTCTCAACGTCAACAGTGAAGAGGCGACTTCGGGATGCTGGCCTTCTAGGCAGAGTTGCAAAGAAAAAGCCATAGCTCAGACTGGCCAATAAAAAGAAAAGATAAAGACGAGCAAAACAGACACTGGACAGAGGAAGATTATTTTTCTAGTGTTATTGACAGACGAATCTAAGTTGAGGTGTTCGGATCAAAGAACATTTGTGAGATGCTGAACGCTATCTGTCAAGCATGGTGGAGGCAATGTGATGGTCTGGGTGTCTTGAAGGAAGGCTATCACTAAATTTTGCACCGCCATGCCATACCCTGTGGACACGGCTTAATTGGAGCCAATTTCATCCTACAACAGGACAATGACCCAAAGCACAGCTCCAAACTATGCAAGAACTATTTAGGGAAGAAGCAGTCAGCTGGTATTCTGTCTATAATGGAGTGGCCAGCAGTCACCGGATCTCAACCCTATTGAGCTGTTGTGGGAGCAGCTTGACTGTAAGGTACGTAAATAAGTACCCATCAAGCCAATCCAACTTGTGGGAGGTGCTTTAGGAAGCATGGGGTGAAATCTCTTCAGATTACCTCAACAAATTTTGACAACTAGAATGCCAAAGGTCTGCAAGGCTGTAATTGCTGCAAATGGAGGATTTTTTGAAAAAAAAAAAAAAGTTTGAAGGACAATTATTATTTCAATTAAAAATCATTATTTATAACCTTGTCAACATCTTGACTAGATTTCCTATTCATTTTGCAACTCATTTCATGTATGTTTTAATGGAAAACAATAACTTTAAGTGACCCCAAACCTTTGAACGGTAGTGTACATAACCCTACCAGAAGCTGTGGATTAAAGGCAACATCCACAATAAAGGGTAGAGCTGCGCGTTCAAGGAGTGGGACTCTAACCCGGAAACTTGAGAAATTCCGCTATGCCCGCCGAAGGTCCACCAGGCGGGCAAAGCGCCAATACAGGACCAATAATCGTACTATACCGGCTCCGACGCTCGTCAGATGTGGCAGGGCTTGCAAACTATTAGACTACAAATGGGAAGCACAGCCGCAAGCTGCCCAGTGACACGAGCCTACCAGACAAGCTAAATCACTTCCATGCTCGCTACGAGGGAAATAACACTTAAACATGCATGAGAGCATCAGCTGTTCAGGACGATGTGAGTAAGACCTTTAAACAGGTCAACATTCACAAGGCCGCAGGGCAAGATGGATTACCAGGACGTGTACTCCAAGCATGCGCTGACCAACTGGCAAGTGTCTTCACTGACATTTTCAAGCAGACCACTATAGTCCCTGTGCCCAAGAACACTAAGGTAACATGCCTAAATGACTACCGACCTGTGGCGCACACATCTGTAGCCATGAAGTGCTTTGAAAGGCTGGTCATGTCTCACATCAACACCATTATCCCAGAAACCCTAGACCCACTCCAATTTGCATACCGCCCCAACAGATCCACAGATGACGCACTATTGCACTCCACACTGCCCTTTCCCACCTGGACAAAAGGAACACCTACATGAGAATGCTGTTCATTGACTACAGCTCAGCATTCAACACCATAGTGCCCTCAAAGCTCATCCCTAGGGAACAAACTCTGGGACAAAACACCTCCCTCTGCAACTGGATCCTGGACTTCCTGGCAGGCCGCCCCCCAGGTGGTAAGGGTAGGTAACACATATGCCACACTGATCCTCAACACAGGGGCCCCCCAGGGGTGCGTGCTCAGTCCCCTCCTGCGCTCCCTGTTCACACATGACTGCATGGGCAAGCACGACTCCAGCACCATCATTAAGTTTGTCGATGACAACAGCAGTAGGCCTGATCACCGAAAACGATGTCAGGGACCTGGCCGTGTTGTGCCAGGACAACAACCTCACCCTCAACGTCACCAAGACAAAGGAGATGATTGTGGACTACAGGAAAAGGAGGACTGAGCATGCCAGCTGTATGCATCACTGCCTGGTATGGCAACTGCTCGGCCTCTGACCACAAGGTACTACACAGAGGGTAGTGCGTACATCGCTGGGGCCAAGCTTCCTGCCATCCAGGGCCTTTATACCAGGCGGTGCCAAAGGAAAGCCCTAAAAATTGTCAAAGACTCCAGCCACCCAAGTCATAGACTCTTCTCTGCTACAGAACGGCAAGTGGTACCAGAGCATCAAGTCTAGGTCCAAAAGGCTCCTTAACAGCTTCTACCCCCAAGCCATAAGACCTCCGAACAGATAATCAAATGGCTACCCAGACTATTTGCATTGCTGCTCCCCTCCCCCTTTATACTGCTGCTACTCTAATATCTATGCATAGTCACTTTACCTCTACCTACATATTACAGTACCGCAATTACCTCGACTAACTGGTGGCCATGCACATTGACTCTGTACCGGTACCCCCTGTATATAGCCTCGCTATTGTTATTTTACTGCTGCTCTTTAAGTACTTGTTACCTTTATTGATCTATTTTTTACTTATTTTTTTTAACTGCATTGTTGGTTAAGGGCTTGTAAGTAAGCATTTCACTGTTGTATTCGGCGCATGTGACAAATAAAATTAGATTTTAATCAAAACGCTCTCTGTGGCAAACAGAACCTTCTGGTGGTTTCTGAAGACAATGTGGCAAGTTGTGCAAGCTAGCTAGCTGCAGTGTCAACCATGTAGCTTGCTAACGTTAGCTAGGTCAACCGGCCAGTCCAGCGCAGCACCCTCCCAATCCATTGCTCTCCCTTTCACTCCGTGTGTGTGTGTGTGTGTGTGGTGTCTAAATGCCATTCTGTTTTGATGACAAGAACTATAAAGCACATGTCATACAGTCAGTGTATCATCTCCCTAAGCTTTTTGTGCCACATACTAGAAATACATTGTGTGTGTCTTTATTTACAGCTTGTAGCGGCACAACCGAGGGTGAGAAAAATAGGCCAGCCAAGAAAATAAATACCCTTCAGTGGAAGGAGAGGTTCGCAAGAGGAGGAGGGTAAATCTTACTTTTGCAAGAAAAATATGATTTAGTCGACTTTGGCAGTTGAGCTCTGCACTGATTGATTATTTATTACCAACATTCTTACCTAAATACCTACGTGATGTTTAACTACATGCTGAAATGTGTCATGATTGATAGTGAAATTGATGTTGTAATAATTACCTGACTCTCCTTGATATTTCTTTCAGAGTGAAATATGAAACATCACACTTGTAAGTCTTTAGTACGCATTCACCACATGCACTTGAAACTATATTGTGAAATACATTTTCATTAATGCTATTGAAATTGTAAAATTATTCCAATGTCTCGAGTACCATTTACTTTATCAAATTAATCACACTGATATATATTAAGTCAACGTTGAATAAGACCGTCATTTAAATTGTACAGCCTACAGACTGATGTCAGTCTTCATTGGAAACTACCTGTGTTGGATGACATCTGCAAGACGGTGCTGGCAGGCTTAAAATATGAAATTAATGTAAAATGAATTGCACTAAGTTGTTCTTTTTGTTTGCGGTCACAGTTTATCAGAAGGTGTAACAAATTACCATACTAAATTTGTAATTAGTACTTAGTTTTCTGACCAGATACTTTTTTACTCAAGTAGTTTCTTAAGAGGGCTACTTTTACTTGAGTAAATTACAATTAAGTACAGATTTCCAGAATTTCCAATTCTACATAGCCCAACTATAAAATGTGGCCCAGCATCCACACTGGATGAAGATGTAGGCCTACTGTAGAACGATACATCTGTCAATCAACTGATGGCCCAAATCAGCTCATGAACTCAGCCAGGGAAACACAGCAGCCTATTATTAGTTTTCACACCTTTCATTATGTAACAATGGAGAGGCTAACGGTTAGCCTACAGAATGTCGCCTAATGGAAAATAAACCAAAAATAATAAACGGCCTATTGCAACCATCAATGGCACTAGATTATTGAAAGCTGATGTCTCGTTAAACCATCGTAGGCACACAGCTGATCTCAATTGCAACCATTATTGGTCACCTCATTACAGCTCCCTAAAAAGATGTAGGTGTTACCTTAGTTAGAGATCTGTACATAATGACGAGATGCTCATGTCTCCACCCTAATAATTATTAGGGTTAGGAAGTATCCAGATTTTCATATTGTTTCTGTACCACCAAATGTGCACACATGGGGCGCTATAAACAAATATATATGTATACACAACAGGGATCCTGATCCAGGAGGGGACAGAATGTCTTGGCTGTAACCAAGAAGGGAGGTGACCAAGACTATTTGCACCGCCCCCTCTTCCTTTAGGCTGCTGCTACTCTGTTATTATCTAAGCATAGTCACTTTAATAACTCTACCTACATGTACATATTTCCTCGACTAACCAGTGCCCCCCACACATTGATTCTGTACTGGTACACCCTGTATATAGCCTGACTATTGTTATTTTACTGCTGCTCTTTAATCATTTGTTACTTTTACTTATTTTTGATATGACAACAGCCAGTGAAAGTGCAGAGCGCCAAATTCAAACAGAAATCTTATAATTAAAATTCCTCAAACATGTATCTTATACAATTTTAAAGGTAATCTTGTTGTTAACCCACCAAAAGTCTCTGATTTCAAATTGACTTTACAGTGAAGGCACCACAAACGATTATGTTAGGTCAGAGCCAAGCCACAGAAAAACACGTACGTTTTTCCAGCCAAAGAGGAGTCACAAAAATAGATAAAATTCATCACTAACCTTTGATGATCTTCATCAGATGACACTCATAGAACTTAATGTTACACAATACATGTGTTTTGATCGATAAAGTTCATATTTACACTGCTCAAAAATAAAGGGAACACTTAAACAACACAATGTAACTCCAAGTCAATCACACTTCTGTGAAATCAAACTGTCCACTTAGGAAGCAACACTGATTGACAATAAATTTCACATGCTGTTGTGCAAATGGAATAGACAACAGGTGGAAATTATAGGCAATTAGCAAGACACCCCCAATAAAGGAGTGGTTCTGCAGGTGATAACCACAGACCACTTCTCAGTTCCTATGCTTCCTGGCTGATGTTTTTGGTCACTTTTGAATGCTGGCGGTGCGTTCACTCTAGTGGTAGCATGAGACGGAGTCTACAACCCACACACGTGGCTCAGGTAGTGCAGCTCATCCAGGATGGCACATCAATGCGAGCAGTGGCAAGAAGGTTTGCTGTGTCTCTCAGCATAGTGTCCAGAGCATGGAGGCGCTACCAGGAGACAGGCCAGTACATCAGGAGACGTGGGGAGGCCGTAGGAGGGCAGCAAGACCGCTACCTCCGCCTTTGTGCAAGGAGGAGCAGGAGGAGCACTGCCAGAGCCCTGCAAAATTACCTCCAGCAGGCCACAAATGTGCATGTGTCTGCTCAAACAGTCAGAAAAAGACTACATGGAGGGTGGTATGAGGGCCCGACATCCACAGGTGGGGGTTATGCTTACAGCCCAACACCGTGCAAGACGTTTGGCATTTGCAAGAGAACACCAAGATTGGCGAATTTGCCACAGGCGTCCTGTGCTCTTCACAGATGAAAGCAGGTTCACACTGAGCACATGTGAAAGACGTGAGAGTCTGGAGACGCTGTGGGGAACGTTCTGCTGCCTGCAACATTCTCCAGCATGACCGGTTTGGAGGTGGGTCAGTCATGGTGTGGCATTTCTTTGGGGGGCCGCACAGCCCTCCATGTGCTCGCCAGAGGTAGCCTGACTGCCATTAGGTACCGAGAAGAGATCCTCAGACCCCTTGTGAGACCATATGCTGGAATGGTTGGCCCTGGGTTCCTCCTAATGCAAGACAATGCTAGACCTCATGTGGCTGGAGTGTGTCAGCAGTTCCTTCAAGAGGAAGGCATTGATGCTATGGACTGGCCCGCCCGTTCCCCAGACCTGAATCCAATTGAGCACATCTGGGACATCATGGATGCTTTAGTCCAGGTCTGGGAGGAGATCCCTCAGGAGATCCCTCAGGAGGTTTTACTGCTAACCTACAAAGCATTACATGGGCTTGCTCCTACCTATCTCTCTGATTTGGTCCTGCCGTACATACCTACACGTACTCTACGGTCACAAGACGCAGGCCTCCTAATTGTCCCTAGAATTTCTAAGCAAACAGCTGGAGGCAGGGCTTTCTCCTATAGAGCTCCATTTTTATGGAACGGTCTGCCTACCCATGTCAGAGACGCAAACTCGGGCTCAACCTTTAAGTCTTTACTGAAGACTCATCTCTTCAGTGGGTCATATGAGTGTAGACTGGCCCAGGAGTGGGAAGGTGAATGGAAAGGATCTGGAGCAACGAACCGCCCTTGCTGTCTCTGCCTGGCCGGTTCCCCTCTTTCCCCTGGGATTCTCTGCCTCTAACCCTATTACAGGGGCTGAGTCACTGGCTTACTGGGGCTCTCTCATACTGTCCCTGGGAGGGGTGCATCACCTGAGTGGGTTGAGTCACTGATGTGGTCATCCTGTCTGGGTTGGCGCCCCCCCCTTGGGTTGTGCCGTGGCGGAGATCTTTGTGGGCTATACTCAGCCTTGTCTCAGGATGGTAAGTTGGAGGTTGAAGATATCCCTCTAGTGGTGTGGGGGCTGTGCTTTGGCAAAATGGGTGGGGTTATATCCTTCCTGTTTGGCCCTGTCCGGGGGTGTCCTCAGATGGGGCCACAGTGTCTCCTGACCCCTCCTGTCTCAGCCTACAGTATTTATGCTGCAGTAGTTTGTGTCGGGGGGCTAGGGTCAGTTTGTTATATCTGGAGTACTTCTCCTGTCCTATCCGGTGTCCTGTGTGAATTTAAGTATGCTCTCTCTAATTCTCTCTTTCTCTCACTCGGAGGACCTGAGCCCTAGGACCATGCCTCAGGACTACCTGACATGATGACTCCTTGCTGTCCCCAGTCCAACTGGCCGTGCTGCTGCTCCAGTTTCAACTGTTCTGCCTTATTATTATTGGACCATGATGGTCATTTATGAACATTTGAACATCTTGGCCATGTTCTGTTATAATCTCCACCCGGCACAGCCAGAAGAGGACTGGCCACCCCACATGATCTGGTTCCTCTCTAGGTTTCTTCCTAGGTTTTGGCCGTTCTAGGGAGTTTTTCCTAGCCACCGTGCTTCTACACCTGCATTGCTTGCTGTTTGGGGTTTTAGGCTGGGTTTCTGTACAGCACTTTGAGATATCAGCTGATGTACTAAGGGCAATATAAATACATTTGATTTGAGACCATCCGCCACCTCATCAGGAGCATGCCCAGGCGTTGTAGGGAGGTCATACAGTCACGTGTAGGCCACACACACACTACTGAGCCTCATTTAGACTTGTTTTAAGGACATTACATCAAAGTTGGATCATTGGCGCATTATGTTCACTTGTTCCAAAAGCATCTGGTGATATTGCAGAGAGCCACATCATTTTACAGAAATACTCATTATAAATGTCAATGAAAATACAAATTGTTAGACATGGAAATATAGCTACACTTCTCCTTAATGCAACCGCTGTGTCAGATTTCAAAAAATCTTTATGGAAAAAGAAAACCATGCAATAATCTGAGGACGGCGCTCAGAAAACAAGAGATATCCGCCATGTTGGAGTCAAAAGATATCAGAAATAACAAATATTCACTTATCTTTGATGATCTTCATCAGAATGCACTCCCAGAAATTCCAGTTCCACATTAAATGTTTGATTTGTTCGATAATGTCCATGTCCAAAGAGCTACTTTTGTTTGCAAAATCTGTTTGGTAAACAAATCCAAAGTCATGAAGCGCGTTCCCTAGTTGCAGACAAAATGTCAAAAAGTTCCGTTACTGTCTGTAGAAACATGGAATCAATCTTTAAGATCTTCAATCTTTAGGATGTTTAACATAAAACTTCAATAATATTCCAACCGGAGAACTCGTCTTCAGAAAAGCAAAGGAACGCAGCTACCTCATGTGAAATAGTAACAGGAAGATTGCAAGTTCAAATCCCCGAGCTGACAAGGTACAAATCTGTCGTTCTGCCCCTGAACAGGCAGTTAACCCACTGTTCCTAGGCCGTCATTGAAAATAAGAATTTGTTCTTAACTGATTTGCCTAGTTAAATAAAGGTTAAAAAAAAAAAATTGAGCTGTTCTTGCCATACTATGGACATGGTCTTTTACAAAACTCTGTATTACACCCACCAACCTTGTCACAACAACAGATTGGCTGAAACGCAATAAGGAAAGAAATTCCACAAATGAACATTTAACAAGGCACACCTATTAATTGAAATGCATTCCAGGTGACTACCTCATGAAGCTGGTTGAGAGAATGCCAAGAGTGTGCAAAGCTGTCATCAAAATATATTTTGATTTGTTAAATACTTTGTTATTTCATAGTTGATGTCTTCACTATAATTCTACAATGTAGAAAATAGTAAAACATTTTAGTAAAACCTTTGAATGAGTAGGTGTCCAAACTTAACTGGTGCTGTACATATTCAAAATATTATTATATTAAATTTACATTTAAAATTGAACGCAATTTTAAATAGATTAATTTAATTTTAATTCATATATTCAATTTGTGCATTACAAATTAAAATATTAAATTCTAACACAATCAATTGGAACTGAAATCAAATTAAAATACAATTTCTGATGCCACTGAAATCGCTCCTTAGACATGCCACTTCCATTACTTATTCATCCTCAGGTCAATCAGTTGCCAGGAGGAGCAGACTTAAAATTTGAACTGCCAATGTTAAAGCAACATGAAATGTTCATATACACCCCCAGGAAAAATGACATTTTCTGACATGAGCACAAAGATTTTAATTTTCACATTTTCATAAATTCAAAGAATGTTTGGGAATGACGTAGAGTAAGTCATTTGTGAAAATGCTATGGCGTGTTTGGACAATTAATAAACACTGTAGTAAATACAACCTAATAAAAACATTTGTCTCGTCCAAGACCAGAGTCTAAGCAGACCGCTGTGCCAGAGCCAATTAGAGCTACAAAACAAATAAACCATTTACCACACAGGCCTGCCATCATTCACTTTGAACTAGACTGTATATTAACAGTTAGTAGCAACAGCACAAATTCAGATCATTAGAACACATTCACCAAAGCCACAAAATAAATGGATTTCTGAAAAAAACCACGGGAGTCCTCTTACATTTGGGAAATTTTACAGTCCTATTGATCAAAAAGTTTTATTGGTCACATACACATGGTTAGCAGATGTTAATGCAAATGTAGCGAAATGCTTGTTAAAGAAAAACACACAAAAAACATGGAAAGGTAGGCACTCACACTCATTTACGCACATCAACAACAAGATCAACAACTAATGCTAGCGAGAACGAGATGAGCTAAAAATCTAACCAGCGAACATTAGATAAACACTCAAACTTTTTCAGCTAATTGGCCATCAAAATTGCACTAAAAAACAATGGGGAATAGTAGCCTGCTCATTCTTCTGCAGCTTGCCTGCCAATGCATGCTTGTCCCAACCCAAGTTGACAACTGAATGGGAACTTGCCTGCCCGCTCATTTGATCGACGCCAAATACATTTGATCGACGCCAAATACATTTGATCGACGCCAAATACATTTGATCGACAACTAAAGGATGCGTTCAAAGTGCACTCTGGGTCGTTCAAAAATTCAGAGCGTACACTGCACTATAGAGAGTGGATTCTCTGGCCGAGAAGTAAGGTTAATCTGAGCGTTCCTCACAACGGCATTCAATCCCCAAGCTAACTGGTTAAAGTTGGCTAGCTACTTCCAGACAAATGAGAGAACACCTCACGCTGACCATTTTACATGCCCTAGCAAAGCTGGTTAGGCTGTTTACATTATGTAGTCATTAAGGTTAACTAGAGCATTAGTGACCAACTGTGCTGCTGGCAACAATGTAATTACTCGTTTTGCCAACGTTTACTGACACCGGTCATATTCATCGAGTGTTGCACATTCATAAATTCATCAGTTATTTAGAGTAGACAGTGAGTGAATTTACAAAACGCAAGAGATATGCTAACTTGATAACAGTGGTTAAAGTTCAGCATAGCTAACTAGATCGCAATAAATGTGAAGCGCTTTCCTAGCTAGCTAACTAACTAACTAACCAAATGACACCTGCATCTCTAGCCACCAAAAAACAATATGCGGGGGAAAAGTTGGTCACTCACCCACTGCTCCAATGACATGGCAGCAGCTAGCTAGCGTTAAGCTCTGTTTTTAGCTAGCTAAATACCTACATAAATTGATATGCTAGCCTATTAGCCACATTATGACCGACTTGTCAATATAATCAAATTAGCAAGGTCAATATAATCAAATTAGCAAGGGCAATGATCACATTTCCAACCTTAGTTACATTCATCCATTTTTGTAAAAAATAGAGTAATTAAAACTGAAACAGTGCATCCCAAAAGGGTGGAGGATGTAAACAATGTACCCAGCCAGCTATGAATTAAACCGATAGCAATAGTTTTTGTACTACCAAGAAATGTATTGGTGAATTATATTAATCATGCATTGAACTGCATCCATCTACTCTGCCAACAATGAGTCATAACCTATTTTTAAAACCTCTTATAAATGCTGGTTTTGTAGCATATACTAGGAATTTGGTCTTTTTGACTGACATGAGTGTGTTTCATATCTGCAATGTAGTTAAACCACTGTCAGTGCCACTTTAAAACAAGGCCACCATACCAGGCAGACACAGGCTGAATAAGGAAAATAAATTAAACTTTTAAAACACTCCCTACATATACAATTACAGCAGTAAAAGCCCCTTCAATACACAGGAAAATAATACAAAGCTTTATCATATCTACCATAATCAAAGCTCATATGTAAACAGTAACACTGCTTGCTTGCATGACTAGCTTACAGTCTTCATTAACAGGCTGCTTTTAATACTGTTTGATTAGACAGTCATTAATCATCATTTAAATCAAGATAGTGGGTGGGCAACAGGTGCTGTTCAGCTCTTCCTCTGCTCAAACACCCCCAGCACTTTAAATGCCAGTATTTCTTACAAATCCATTTTGACACATAAGAGACTCATTCTAATAGCGTTCAACAGTGAGTGAATGTAAACTGCAGATTGCTTAGAATTCTGGTGGAAAATTGCTTTAGAGCTGTACACCAAGTTAAAGACTGATGGCAAATAGATTAACATTAGGCCATGAAAACAATTGTGAGCAACACCATACATAAGCTAATCAAAACAAAATGGTGAAACATTGTTGTGAAAAATAATATTTCACAATCATAGGCATGGACTACCAGAGCTGGGTTTGCCACTGACATTTTCCACACAAGAGGATTGGCTATCTAGATGAGTAATAGCCTCAATGGTGGAGCTAATGTTGAAATTCTTCAATTACTTTAGGCTGGCATGTGTCAATCGTTGTCTAACCATTGATCAAATAGGGACTCACTCAATATAAAAGCTGTTTGAGACGACAAAGCCAAATCCATCTCGGTGTAACCTCTCTAAACAGTCACAAACAACCGTCACATGAGATGGACAAGAGGGGGCTGCACAAGTATTTGTCAGAGGCTAACTGAACACCATTCTGTAAGGGTCCAGAGTAGACCTTAGAGAAGGACCATCCTCCTTTGTCTATTTCTTGCATTATTCCTTGCGGCAAAGCAAATAATAGCAGTATTGATTTAAAAAGGAAAAGATTTGTATTTAAAGCGCCAGCGGTCAGATGTTTTAAAAGGAAATAATTTGTTTGTGGGGTGTCAGTTGAGTTATAAATACACTGGTAAGAATCCCTGCAGTCATCTTTGGACTTTCCTTAGCACGGATATTATGCAATGAAGGGAGGGACAGGGAACGGTGGGGTGGTGTAGCAGCTCATAAAACCTAGGCTTTGTCCTTTAGGTTTTCATGCATAAAGCTCAATTAAATGGGAGCTTTGGTAGGAGTGGTGAAGTGCGCCATGCGTTGGACTGGAGAAGGGAGAAAGTGCAGGCAGGCAGCCAATATGATCTGAGCCCCAAGTAAAGGTTAAAAGCCACACAAATTCCCCACCAGCTGCTATGAGCGGCACAAAGGCAGAACACAGCGGGAGCCCCAGCACACCACTGTAGAACCCAACGATAAATGGGCTGCACTTTAACAGCCTCTCTCCTCGCAGCCCCAAGACAACTTCACACACAAACCCCTACAAAAGGAGACGGTTTTCACTCAAGCAAATCACAAATGAGCAATTAAGACAATTGCATGAGTGGACCAATTTCCCTCTGTTAAAGAGTCAACCACGTTGTGAGGGAAAAATGAAGAACTTCACCATTTTAGTCTAAAATTAAACATGCAGTTCTATAAAGTCATACCTGCTATTTGGTATGAAAATCTGGACAAGATTTAAACATCTGTCACTGACAAATCTAACTTAAAACAGCACTCAGAGAAAAACACATACAGATGTTCAATTAAAAACAGGAGCCCAGTCTTGGCTCTTGTTTGCACTGGCCCACATTGTTTGCAGAGCAACAACGGTTGCTAGTGGCAACACCGTCCACTCCCGTTTCCAGGAGCCTGTTGCTATGCAACCAACCGAATACTTCCCAAACCAAACAATGCCATCCCCCAACTGATCCCTCTCTCACACTAAGCAGAAACTTACAACAATAAATACATAAGCTATTAATTTCAGACACTGGGGGGGAAGACAGAGGGCAGGCTAATTCCAATACCATGCAGAGGAAAGATTATATAAAAATGTTAACTCCATGCTGGTTTCAACTTGAAGGCAGAATGTAGTGTTTTTATGCACTCAGTGGTCAAATAAAGGAGGAATGTTTAAGTCAACAGAATGGCAACAGCCAATCCTCTAAGCTTGGTTTACACCTCTACACTTCAAAAACAATTACTTTGAAAAACAAGCACAAATGACTTCTAACTTTCCTAATCCATGCAGCAGAAAGGAGACATGAGCACCTTGGAGAGGAGAGCAGACTAGTCCGACTCCGGAGGCTTTTAGTGTACATCGGAAGTTGAAACAACCAGGCAATAACACAGACACTTAATGCCATTAAAGTCCTGTTTATGGGGGACATTTGTACACCACTGCTTGTATTGCCAGCTAGCCCTGTGTCTGTGCACTGTTTTTTCCAAGAGTCCTCTGTTCACCATATCCTGCCCCCACACCCACCCCCGATCCCTAGCCTATTCGTTCAGTTATATAACATAGAAATATACTTAGAGAAGGAATAGGCTTTCCATACATGCATTTCTACTCTGAAGAGAGTTCAATCAATGTAATCTGTATTGGGTAACCAATCCAATAGCCATCCCCATTGTAAGAAACCCAGGTTGGCGCCTTTTTGATTCTATTAAAAAACCCATAACGATAGCACACAGGCGCTGCACTCACACAAAAAAGAGAATTAAGATATGATAAGAGATTTCCACGACATAGGCTGTTCAAGCCTGTCTCATTAATTAATTGCTAATCCAATCAAAGCAGCTATTGGGGTCTGCAGATGGTGAGGCTGGAGGGAGAGGGGACCTGGACAGCTAACAGAGGAGAGGGGCCGCAAAACCAGCCACGGATCGTGGATCCACTCTTTCCCAGATTCCACCTCTGGTCACCACTACAGCCCACAGCCCGTCAACACCATCCGTCATAACGTGGAGCGCAGGCATGACAGACCAAGAATTATGAAATGGTTGCCATAGAGACTGTTCACCCATACACCTCCCCCAACCACCCCCACCTCTGTAACCCTTTCCAGATTTCCACCAACCTCCCATCCCCATTTACATCCACCCCTAAACTGAATAATACTGAATTAGAGAATAAGAAAGTACAGTTCAGAGAAGTCAACCTGCTGGAAAACAAACCAGAAGTGCAGGGAGGAACTAATCTGTTGCATGTGGGTCTCTCTCGTTAATGAACATTTAACTCCTGTTTTTCTAGCAGGGGTGATGAGAGTTGAGGGAACACCAGGTCTTTGTTTTCATGCCACCTTGTAGCCCATCGAGATAGAACATTTTTCTGAAATGGGAAAAAAAAACAAATAAAAAAAAAAAAACACACCTGTTCCCACCTGGCAGCTAGAATTGAGACAGTTTTATATAGGCTAGACAAACGCATATAGCATAGACAAAATAAATTAAACTTCCCTAAGTGACGCTCATCAATGCATATTTACCAAGTCAATGTCTGCAAAAAATAATAATAATCCAATTATTTAC
Organism: Oncorhynchus mykiss; assembly: GCF_057628025.1. NCBI lineage: Eukaryota > Metazoa > Chordata > Actinopteri > Salmoniformes > Salmonidae > Oncorhynchus > Oncorhynchus mykiss. The sequence goes on from NC_143026.1 coordinate 67,683,373, forward strand.
AATGTTCAACAAAAAAATAATTTCATGCCATGGAGTTGGTGCCATTATCAGCACAGACAAATCCAGTGCCTTCGAAAAGTATTCAGACCCCTTGACTTACTCCACATTGTTACGTTACAGCTTTATTCTAAAATTAAATAAATAAAACAAATTCCTCAGCAGTCTATACACAATACCCCATAATGACAAAGCAAAAACAGGTTTAGAATTTTTGCAAGTGTATTAAAAATAAAACATACCTTATTTACATAAGTATTCAGGACCCTTTGCTATGAGACTCAAAATGGAGCTCAGGTGTTTCCATTGATCATCCTTGAGATGTTTCTACAACTTGATTGGGGTCCACTTGCGGTAAGGTCAATTGATTGGACATGATTTGGAAAGGCACACACCTGTCTATATAAATGTCCCACAGTTGACCGTGCATGTGAGAGCAAAAACCAAGCCATGAGGTGAAGGAATTGTCCGTAGAGCTCCGAGAAAGGATTGTGTCGAGGCACAGATCAGGGGAAGGGTACCAAAACATTTCCACAGCATTGAATGTCCCCAAGAACACAGTGGCCTCCATCATTCTTAAATGGAAGAAGTTTGTAACCACCAAGAATCTTCCTAGAGCTGGCCACCAGGCCAAACTGAGCAGTATGGGGGAGAAGGGACTTTGTCAGGGAGGGGACCAAGAACCTGATGGTCACTGACAGAGCTCCTCTGTGGAGATGGGAGAACCTTCCAGAAGGACAACCATCGCTGCAGCACTCCACCAACCAGGCCTTTATGGTAGAGTGGCCAGACGGAAGCCACTCCTCAGTAAAAGGCACATACATGACAGCCCACTTGGAGTTTGCCAAAAGGCACCTAAACAAGATTCTCTGGGCTGATGAACTCTTTGGCCTGAATGCCAAGCATCACGTCTGGAGGAAACCTGGCACCCATGGTGAAGCATGCTGGTGGTAGTTTCATGCTATGGGGATGTTTTTCAGCAGCAGGGACTGGGAGACTATTCAGGATAGGGAAAGATTAACAGAGCAAAGTACAGAGAGAGATACTTGATGAAAATCTGCTCCAGAGAGCACAGGACTTCAGACTGGGGCGAAGGTTCACCTTCCAACAGGACAACGGCCCTACGCACACAGACAAGACAATGAAGGAGTTTCTTCGGAACCTGTCACAATGTCCTTGAGTGGCCCAGCCAGAGCCCTATCGACCATCTCTGGAGAGACCTGAAAATAGCTGCGCAGCTACACTCCCCATCCAACCTGACAAAGCTTGAGAGGAACTACAGAGAAGAATGGGAGAAACTCCCCTAATACAGGTGTGCCAAGCTTGTAGCGTCACACCCAAGAAGACTCGGGGCTGTAATTGCTGCCAAAGGTGCTTCAAAATTTCTTCCAAAGGTTCTGAGTAAAGGGTCTGAATACTTATGTAAATGTGATTTTTATTTTTTATAAATTAGCAAACAAACATTTCTAAAAACCTGTTTGTGCTTTGTCATTACGGGGTTGTGTGTGTAGATTGATGAGGGGGAAAAAAATAATTTAATCAATTTTAGAATAAGGCTGTAATGTAACAAAAATTTGGAAAAAGTCCAGGGGTATGAATACTTGCCAAATGCACTGTACACCAGCCTATTGTGGGCATCAGATGAAACCACAACATAAGGCATTCCTATAATAATTAACATATTGCAAACAATAGAACTGCTTTGTAGCTCCCATGTTGCCTTAAATTACCATTTAGAATTTGACAAATGTAGACTCTTTCCAAGACATAACCTAGCCAGTATGACTGAACTAGTAGATGGGTAAAGTGTGCACTGTAGACACCTCTTTTCAAGTATTTCAGAATACCCTCGTTTCCATTTTAGTGTCTAAAAAGATGAGGCCGAAACGGCAACTTAAAAGAATCGTACACAGAAAGATGCAAAGACCATACTGGCAAAAGAAACTCGACTATAGCTACTCTGTCATGAGAAATATTCTCCACATTACGTGTGCTTTCGTTAGAAATCTTCCTCTGATTTCTTACTACACTAGCTGAGCAGCTTTCCCTTTGATAATGCAAAGAAAAACATGACCTTTTGCATGGTATCATCATAGATGGATCACATTTAATCAAAACAATCCATGACTAAGAACATGGAGTGGGCTATGGCTCATGAGGTTTAGCCTAAGTCCAGACTTTCCCTAAACCAGGGATGATCATCTAGATTCATCCGTGTGCTGGTTGGGGGCCAGAACAAAATTACAAATAATTAATAAACTGCAAATTGACCACAAGAATCCCAAACAGATATAATATTTGACAAAAACAACATATCAAACCTTGCCTATGTTTGTGTACGAAATAGTTTCTCTGTCTCTGCATGTGAATACTTGGAAACAGATGTCCAAAAATCCAAAATCACACACATATTTTATTTGCTCAGATAACATGGGGGGCCAAATAAAACCACACATGGGCCAAATTCAGCCAGCGGGCCGTCAGTTGGAGAACACTGCCCTAAACTGTAGGAGGAACTGTTTCAGGACTCGTCTCCAATTTTGTGCTTTCAACTACTTGATAGGGCAGGGCGATATGGCCAAAGTATTTTTTTTATCAGATGACAGCATTATGTTTTTGAACAACAAAAGTTACAAATTTGCTTTATGGGTAGTGCATGACCCTATGGTGGCAACTCTTTCTCCATTCATATTGTTTTAAAACGGTTCAAGTCAACTTTTTTTTTTTTTTTTTTTTTTTATAAACGTTTCAGCATTTTTCCATACATTTCCGCATTTCCTGCACTAATTTGAGATAATTTCCACTCTTCCACGAAGGTCTGCAAGATATGGGCAAACAATCTAGGCCTTATTTTTAACCAAATGTTGCAATTGCAATTTGACGTGCGAATTAGAAGGAAATACTTGGTGAACTGTTGGAATCATGGAAATAGAAAGAACATAAATAGTGGGCACTAAAATACAGTGTTTGACAACAAAATGAAGGGAGCAGTTATTGTGATAGGGTAGGAACTTGACAAGTCCCTAGGGGGAGCCTATAATCTTTGACTAAATTGAATGTTCTCTTAGCTACTTCATGTAGCTAAAATATTCTTTCTTTGTGTATCCCTCTGATTTAGAAGATACAGGTGCGTAATTTTTGTGCAACAGTAGGTCTATACCATCACTGGTATTATCAGGCTGTATAGCTAGTTGTAGCCATTGTCTATTCCACAAGTTACCACCGGCTAAATCTATGATGTTAAAATGCCTATTTACTCTGTTCCGTCTGACTGAGCAATCCACTGTCTCAGCCCAGCCAGACAAATGATAAAATCTCCACTATAAAAAGCATCTAGACATTCTCGCATTTCTTTTGACTAATATTTAGTTTAACAGCAGAGATTTGTATAAACCTTGCCATCTGTCTCTCAGACATTCGCAACATTGTTTCAATTTTCAAATTCGATCTCCAGCTGTCCCATAGTAATGAACGTGACGAGACAGACAGCGTTTCTCAGCCAGTCAAAATCATGAATCAGCCGGCATCATTTATGGATATATACAAAAGAAAATGTCAATTGAATAAAAAGGTCTCATTTAAATGGTGCAGCTAGTTTGCAGTCTTTCCAGCTTCAGTTTGAAGTGATTGTGTTAGCTGTGTTGTTGGTCAGCTCCTCTGAACAACAGTGTCACTCCTGATGAGTGAGCACATTTTCTATGCCAGGTGTAATCGCGCCTCATTAGCTAATTGTTTTGGAAATAAAAGTAACTAGAAAAACAGCGTAAACAAATACAAATACAGTAACGTTAAAAAACAACAGCTGCAAGTTAGCTAGCTAGCAAGCGATAAGAATGTTGCCAGCCAGTATGGCAATGGAACATTTAGAACGAACGACTGGGTTAGATACAGCACAAAAAGTCTCTAGCAACAAAACTAATGACAAGCCGGCTTGGGTAGCAGCCCTAGATGTGTGTCAGGACTATATCTTGTGGAAGGATGAAATAGTATGAATAAATTAAATCAAAACATTTATGAAAATATGTCAATCATTAATTGAATATGTTTGTAAACCATTTTATAAAAGTGATAATGCCAGAGAAGCCGGTGTATGGAGGATATATTGGCACAGTTTGCCAGCCCGCGACATCGTCTCGGGCATAACACCCATGCCAATATATCCTCCAAACACTGGCTTATCTGGCATTATCACTTAAATAGAACACTAGTGGATTTATATTAAGAAGCAAGGTAAAAACAGCATCAACATTGCATTGTTGCATTGACCATGCAGACTGAACCCAAATGTCTCTTGATCACAGGAACAAAAGCGCTCCTTGAGTGATGGGGGTGGGAATAGGTCTGTGTGGAAAGCGGCATGGAGAGAGAGGACTCAAGTAGCAAAGTAAAATATTTAAAAAAATGGACGTTACACACGGCGTATCACGTTTAACAAACATAACATTCAAAAGTATGAAAAATGTACAGACTCACCACAGTAAGTCTCTCTGGATAAGAGCTTCTGCTAAATTACTAAAATGTAAATACCGTTATAGAAGGTGAAGTAAAATCCCAAACCGGTCTGTGCATTAATACCGGCATATGGTTAAATACTGTATACCAGTCAGCCCTACGCCATGGCATGCACTTCATGTTAACCTGGTCCTAAAACCTAAGCCATATCCATGGAGGTAGGTTGACTAATCTTGCAGCTGTGATTTAAGACCAGATTTAACTCAAGGGTTTACAGCTGATTTCCAACCACTCCTAATGAACATCAGGCTCAGTGAAATTCATTGCCTCTGCTGTTTTCCAACACTATCACGGAACACCATGGACTATGACTTTTCATAATCATATCCCAGGAATATCTAAATATAAACCCACATTAGCTTCCTTTCCAGATGTGCATATTTTATGTTCACGTTCCAAGACGTGCAAGCAGTACCTGCCCGTAGAAGAAAGGCTGAGAGCAGTCAAACAGACAAAGTGCATTTCAGATCTCTTTTCAGTTGTGGATTATTTTTTCCAGAGAGATAGCTGAGAGATGACCTCCGTAGCTGGCAGAGGTAGTGCCTTCAGCTAGCACCCTTGTCTCTGAAATCAAGTAGCAGGTTATCTCCATTTCCTTACCAGTGGATTCACTCCACACAGACATGACACACAGCAATTGAGCAAATGCATTCACAAGCACTACAATAAAACAAACCAATGAGTCATCCAGTAAACTGTTTCCCATTAAAACGTACAAATGGTTTCTCATGCAATGGTTGGTATGAGGACCTCTATCAGACGGCTGTGACTCGACCAGTTTTTTTATTTTTTTTTATCCTTACAACACAACAACATCATAAGGTGACAATCTCTGAGTGCTAAGTTGCCAAATACTATCCCGGCAGTTATTTACGGGCTGTTTTAGTCAGGCACAAAGGGTGTGTCATCATTTGTACAAGGACTCAGTGTGAGCATGTGGGCGTTGAATCTGTGTGTCTGGAGCCTGTTCAAACGTGATTATTAACATCAGGTTAGAAGAAAGCCCCAGCCAGTCAGGACATTCTCTGAATAGAGAAACATCTCTGTTGTTACTATATCTCCATGACAACCTGATATTGGTAAATAATAATATTTGAAAAATGGTTGATGTAGTCAGAGGAAGGAAAATGTGGCAATTTGTCTGAATGACAATTTGGGTTGATTCAGACTGAAGAGTTGAAGCAACTAAATATCAATTTACATAATATGTACATAAACTTCGCTATTTGCATTAGCAATGGAATGTCACATGCCGAGAGAGGGTTCGGGGGCTTGTCAATGTACTAGCTCCAAAGCACAAATGTACCTTAAATATCACAGTAGCCTCTAGACAGTAAACATGCAACCTATTCAACTATGCGAGTAAATGTTCCATCTACCATCCATATTACACTCTTGATATAACAAAACCCTTTTACTCTTGAACAAGGCAACAGTAAACATGTCATCCCCCAGAAATGATGCCGAGCTAGATAGAAAACTAAACAAATGATCTGCATTCTCCTCACATACTACTAGCTTACTGCTGCTAACTTACTAGCTAAGTTAGTTAGCTGAATGCTAATGTCAGCCAACTAGCTGAACCATAGCTAGATTGCTTTTCGGCCTACATAGCAGAGGTTGGAACTGGTTCAGGGAACAGAACCGAAAACTGTTGCAGAACAGAACCATTATTTTAAAAGCATGAAAACCAGTTAATTATGTTAAAGGAATTTGTTCAGACCCCCCCTCCCCCTGCTAACGTTACAAGCATGAGTCAGAAATTAGGGATCGATTTTTAGAGAAAAATGTATGAACTTTTTCAATGCTAGTTAAGGATATTATAAAATATCACACTTGTCTGACCATCCAAGCTTGCTTGCCCGCCGCTTGCCAAGCTGCTCTATTTGCACTGATTGGTGAAGTCATTTATTGTCGAGCTACATGTACAAACAACATTGAAGTTTAAAAAGGAACATAAAGCTGTACTTTATTTTGGTTCGAAACGGTTCAGAACATTATTTTGCAGTTCAGAATGAAACGATTGGAAAATCATTTATGTTACAACCCCTTAGAACAAGGTGCAGGAGACATTACAGTAAAAGGTCTAACCAAGGGTATTTTCTCGAAAACTCTAAAGAATATCTCATAGAGAATAGTCTTTGATGAGTGCTTTCTACCCGGAGCCCAGGAAGCCTTCCACCTGAGAGGCATGCGAGCCTCCTCTGCCCCTGTTCCCTGTCAAATCATCTCATTAAAAACAGCTTCTGAAGTGCAGCCCTACATACAAATGCAGACTGCAAAGAAGCAGTAAGTAGCCTGCTCACAAATCTGAGAACATTTCTTCACAATGACTCACAGGACATCGTCATTATTTTGAAGCAAGTTTTCACACTTGTTGCTTTAGCTTGAACATTTTTAAACATCCACATTTCAAAAATGGATTTTAACTAAGGAAAACTACACAAACGTAAATAACCAGAGAGAAAGTGGGGAGAGGTTGGGGGAGGTCTACTGTCCCTGGTTGAATAGCTGAAAGAAGGAGCCATCATTGTGATGCAAATGTCAGAACCCGGTCTGCTGTTTGTGGCAGGAAATTTAATTAGCAGTTGTGTAGCTACGATACAAACCAGGTGGAATGTAAAGAATGCCCCTGGTGACAGACACTGAATAACATTTAATTTCACAACAAGTTTTAACATGTTGCTACTGAGAGCCAATCATGGGTAAGTTTTGTACCTGGTGGGATCGTTTCTCAGTAGCTTGGCGATAAAATCCTACTGTGTGATTTACAAACTGCACTGCCTGTGTCGACAACTCACTGTCTGCAAGACAAAACACATTTTTCTGCACATGGACACTTGAGACAAAATAATTTCCCTCTCGTTCGTTGATTTTGTACAAGTGTCATCTGTAAACTGAAAGGAAAACTTAACCCCAGTACTGCCACTTTTAAAAAATTAATGTAGAAAACCACCACACCAATATTTTCCATGTAGGCCTACACACATTAACAACTACCCAAAGGTATTCATCATATTCTCTGTATCTCAGCTCTGTTCAGTGAATTCATGAGACTTCTGACTGGAGTTTGTGCATCTCATTAAAATCTGAATTCATGTCAGATAATCAAATGTACAGAGACCAGATGGTTCAGTACGCACGAAACCCAATTTGGAACTAAACACCATATCTGTAAAGTCATGACATCTACATATATTAGGCACACTGCCTGCTAGTGCCAACTATTTGCTTTTAAAATAAGATGTGAATCAAAGCAACTAAGTCAATTCAAAGGCTGATAATAAAATGGGCCATCAGCAACACACATTGATTGAGTTCTGGCAAATGCACTGGTAGTGAGCCATTGCCCACAATAGAGATTACTGTCACGATATCAATCCTTTGAAAATATTCAGTTCTTGGGCTAACATTTTGAATTTGCGACACACAGAAGTGCTTCTATCAAGCAGTCCGTTACAGTTTGTGCAGGACTACTCTCAATAACTGATCGGGCAGCCATTGGCCGGGTATTGGGCTGAGAGCCTCTCCTCGGGGTTGGGCCTCATCCAGATAAGCTAAATACAGCATGAACACACACACACGACCCATCTCGGGTCAACCCCCTCCCCACCCAGGGACAACTGCAGCTGTCCATTTGAGAGCTGCACTGTACCAGAGACGAATCCATTAAAACCTCAACATGGTATAGGGTTAATGTGGACACTGCTCACAACAGGGGTCCATGTGAGGAGTACAGACAGGACTAAACCTGGACTACAGGCGGCAGCAGTGAATCAAAGATGACCGTGGCATCCATCGCTGGGAGACACTGAAGCATGACCACGATCCCAGGCTGTGTCAATAACAAAACCACTGGTTGACTGCACTTCAGTATACATGAGTGTAGGCTCTGCCGTGTAGAGCACATGTCAATGTATGTTTGGTGTACACATACTGTAGTGAGAGCAGACAGATATCAGGCAGGCAGAGCAAAATAAAATAAGAAGTGTCAAAAGTTACAAGGTTAACTCAAAACGCATGTATTCTTTCACCTGGAGCACCAATTTTTTTTGCTCATTCTTTAAGAGTACAAGAAAGACAACCACTTCCCAAAATACAAAAATAAGTATAAAACCTCAGAATGGGTTTTAACTAGGCAGTACCAGCTGCTTTCTATGCTGTCTCACACTCTCCTCTATTGAGCACCTTTTCCTCCTGACCTGCCTCTGCAAGCCAAAACTATGCATGCCCGACACATCCAGGGAGATAAAAATAACCCATTTAAAAACACTTGACTTAACAGTATAAACACGTTACCCCCCCTGGCCCAACCCCTCTCTTTCCATGACTTTGGGTGTATTTATACCCATAGCACTCATGTCTGTAGCCATGAAATGCTTTGAAAGGCTGATCATGGCTCACAACACCATTATACCGGAAACCCTAGACCTACTCGAATTTGCATGCCACACCAACAGATCATGCAATCTCTATTGCACTTCATACTGCCCTTTTCCACCTGGACAAAAGGAACACCTACATGAGAATGCTGTTCATTGACTACAGCTCAGCGTTCAACACCATAGTGCCCTCAAAGCTCATCACTAAGCTAGGGACCCTGGTACTAAACACCTCCCTCTGCAACTGGATCCTGGACTTCCTGACGGGCCGCTCCCAGGTGGTAAGGGTACGTAACAACACATCTGCCACACTGATCCTTAACACGGGGGCTCCTCAGGGGTGTGTGCTCAGTCCCCTCCTGTACTCCCTGTTCACGCATGACTGCACAGCCAGGTACAACACCAACACCATCATTAAGTTTGCCGATGACAACAGTGGTAGGCCTGATCACCGACAACAATGAGACAGCCTATAGGGAGGAGGTCAGAGACCTGACCGTGTGGTGCAAGGACAACAACCTCTCCCAACATGATCAAGACAAAGGAGATGATTGTGGACTACAGGAAAAGGAAAAGCGAGCACAACCCCATTCTCATCGACAGGCCTGTAGTGGAGCTGTTTGAATGAATGTTTACGCGCCTGCTTCTGCCTACCGCGCAGTCAGATACCTGTATGCTGAGTCAGATTGTATGACACGCTAGATAATATCTAGTAATATCATCAACCATGTGTAGCTAGTGATTATGATTGATTGTTTTTTATAAGATACGTTTAAAGCTAGCTAGCAACTTAGCTTGGCTTACTGCATCCGCGTAACAGGCAGTCTCTTTGTGGATAGCAACAAGAGGCAGGTCGTTATTGCGTTGGACTAGTTAACTGTAAGGTTGCAAGATTGGATCCCCCGAGCTGACAAGGTGAAAATCTGTCGTTCTGCCCCTGAACGAGGCAGTTAACCCATCGTTCCTAGGCCGTCATTGAAAGTAAGAATGTGTTTTAACTGACTTGCCTAGTTAAATAAAGATTTAATAAAAAACAAAAATCGGTGTCCAAAATGACCGATTTCAGATTGTTATCGGCCCTAATTAATCAGCCATTCCGATTAATCAGTCGACCTCTAGTACATACAGCCCAGTACATCACCGGGGCCAAGCTTCGTGCCATCCAGGACCTCTATACCAGGGAAGAGGAAGACCCTAAAAATTGTCAAAGACTCCAGCCACCCTAGTCATAGACTGTTCTCTCAGCTACCGCAAGGCAAGTGGTAACGGAGCGCCAAGTCTAGGTCCAAGAGGCTCCTAAATAGCTTCTACGCCCAAGCCATAAGACTCCAGAACAGCTAATCAAATTACTCCCCAGACTATTTGCATTGCCCCCTTCGGAACGCTGCTGCTACTCTCCGTTATTATCTATGCATAGTCACTAAATAACTCTACCTACATGTACATACCTCAATTACCTCGACACCGGTGCCCCGACAGACTCTGTACCCCCTGTATACAGCCCCGCTATTGTTATTAACTGCTGCTCTTTAATCATTTGTTTTTCTTACTTTTTTCGTAGACATTTTCTTAAAAAGTGTATTGTTGGTTAAGGGCTTGTAAGTAAGCATTTCACTGTAAGGTGTTGTATTCGGCACATGTGACAAATAAAATTTGAATTGTAAATCTCGTAATAGCAGCATGCTCAGATTCTCGTTGCATGGCATTTCAGGGACATTTATTTCCTTTGTAGCTAGTGTAGGTGTGCCCAATCAAAGCTAGGTTCTCAGAATGTGACTACTTTGCCAAAACAAGTGCAGTAATCCTTCAAACACTGATTTAATACTTCTTCAAAATCAACTCTATCAGCAAAATTAGGATTAGAAAACTTTGTTTTGAAGGAAACTATATTCAGTGGAGCGGCCGGCTGCCAATGTTCTCCAAAAAAATACCCATTAACAGAGTTAACAAAGTCAACATCAACTTATGTCTCATAAATATACAGACTGGCTAATGAAAATAACCCCCCAAAAAATATATGGCCCATTTCACATGAAAGGAAACAGGTATTGGGCTCCATCAATAATGCATCTAAACATGAATCATTCCATTCTCTGCCTTCAGAGATTAATCCTATGTGGAAGTGCACCTGTCATGGCGTATGACATTACCAGAAACCAAAGAGTTAATTAAAAAAGAGTGAATGTTCATGCCGCAAACACTTAACTGGTACCGCTACAGCAAACTGGTTTAACAAAGAACTGTCTGAAAGATGTCTAGAAAAGTGAGTTCACTGACCCAATGGTCTTAACTACTAGGCTACCTGTTGCCCCTGGTATGAGCACTCAGCTCTGAAAAGAAATCAATAGTGCAACACACCTAATGAGAACTGACACCTGGACAATGTGTCACTCTCATGGATAGGACTCATTAACTGCCTTACCTCTGTTGAACAGCTGTAACATCACCGTGGTGATGACTTATACCTATAAAAAAAATTTGGACTGAGGTCAGACAAAAGGAGTCAAGCTGTTACAGTCAATGTCTCCTGAAGTCCATCTGACCTTTGAGACAAATTAATCTGGGGTACAGTTTGGGATCCATATAATGTATCAACCTTGTTTTAACTCTGATGTCTTTATTCTGTCTCTGTTGTCTATCACTAGCAGCACCATATCACCAAGTACATTTCTGAAGGTGTAAATATACTTAACGAATAAAGCTGATTCTGATCCACAATCATCTGAATTGTACAATAATTCATTCATTTGTTTCCCAGGTGAATTGTTTAAAATATGACTGTAAATTTCCACATGGACCATCTATATTAAAGCACTCACTTACTACCCACAAAGGTAGAAAGAAAACTAAATGGAAAAGGTCCACTAAGGAGGAATAACTATCATAGCACCACCTGGCTGTAACATCTTTTTGGTAATTATGTTTTTAAAAAGGTGTGGAAAAGGGGGAATATTGATATTTAGGCAAGAATTGTGTAGTGCCCTGCTACAAATATCCCAGGCAATGATGGAAACATTCCCCTCCGATATCTTTTTGAGTCTTAACACAAGCGCCGCAGGACACAAAAAAAGAAATCTAAATAAGACCACTTCTTGTGACTCTCACAGACTCCAAACTTTCTTCCAACACATTCCAGATTTTCCTGGAGACGTTAAACGTATTTCCCAAGTAGCATTGATCCACTAGACTCATTTTCCGCCGGAGTCAGGGTTTTGGTTTCCTATATTCCAACATAGCTCACTTCTCATTTTCCTTTGAGAAAAAGTGTGTTACAGTGGCACTTTCTGTACTATTAGCTTCATTCGACTCACTAGCGGTTTCAAGCAAAACCTCAGTTTCCGCCATCTTCTGTTCCGCACCTTCCTCTCATCATCCCAAGACCTCCTGGCAGAGCTGTTGTATTGCTATACTTGTTTCACATAAAGCAAAATCTAACCATCCCGCTGATACAGTTTCTGACAGTTTGTGATGAAATTCTCTTTGTCACAAACGCTTCCACAGTTGAAGAAGCTGGATGTGGAGGTCCTGGGCTGCAGTTGTGAGGCCAATTGGACAAATTCTCTAAAATGACATTTGAGGCAAATTGCCATAGAGAAATCAACATTCAATTCTCTGGCAACAGGTCTGGTGATCATTCATGGAGTCAGCATGCCAATAGTACACTTCCTCAAAACTTGAGACATCCGTGGCATTGTGTTGTGTAACAAAACTGCACATTTTAGAGTGGCCTATTATTGTCCCCAGCACAAGATGCACCTGTGTAATTATCATGTCATTTAATCCACTTCTTGCTATGCCACACCTGTCAGATGGATGGATTATTTTGGCAAAGGAGAAATGCTCACAAACAGGTACGTAAACAAATTTGTGCACAAAATGTAAGAGAAATAAGCTTTTGTGAGTATGAAACTTTTCTGGGATGTTTTATTTCAGCTCATGAAACATGGGACCAGCACTTTACATGTTGCGATTGTATTTTTGTAAAGTATATTTGCCTTGGGGAAATTACAGACTTCCAAAGCAGTTCTTACAGACTCCTATTAAAAGCATGCTAAATAAACTACTCCACCATCGCACGCCCTCCCCAACACGACATTGACACACGACAGTGGCACCCTGAATTTGATATAGCCAGCAAATTGACGAGCTTTCCGCTTGTTTAACAGGATCGGTAATAAACATAGCAAATAACGAGTACTAACGTTAGTGAGTTATTGGAGATCAACTCGCGCCACTGTTCCATGTTTTAAAAGTTCACCCTTGCTTATAGAACGAGTTACGTGTTATAGCTGCGAGCTTCAAGATAATTTATCTATGTTAGCTAACTTAAGTTAACGCGCAGAAATCATCTAACAGCAATATGATGCGTCTCATCCTGAGTTGACAGAACGTGTCGACGTTAATAAGCAGATTTTAGAGATGGACAATAATATTTTACCAACACCCGTCTCTAATTAATTTGGAATAACTAGGCTAGCCATTTGAAGTAGGCTAATGCTAGCTAGCTGGCCCAGCAGGCTAGCTAACTCAATCGGTTAAACTGCGTGAAACAGTTTGACTTCTGGGTAGGTTAACTAATTCGGCGTGCACCATGTGTTATCGCGCTAGCTAGCTTAAATTGAGTTAGACAACATTTCAGAAAGTTGTCACAAGTCACATCCACAAGGTAAAATGTAACGATAACATTTCATGAGCTAATTTGTTAGCCAGGTTAGCTCATTTTAGCTAACTAGCTACAACCTGTAGCTGACAAACTTGGCCAGAGTAAGCAAATATGATAGCCGAATAAACGGAACATTCCATGCTGCACACAACCTCGCACAATGTTTAAACCCGTGTATAACAATGGAAACATTACAATTTTTTTTTTTACTTAAATCGCTTTCAATAAGACAGTTCACTTGCTGATAAAGGTATGCAAATGACTGACAAGCAATCGTTGGATGGAGTAAACGACTTAGTTGAACGTTAGCTAGCTGGCGGTCTACGTAACGTTAATGCTTGACATAAGATTCCTGGGGTGAATGCGACGAAGGGAAAGTAGCAGGTAGGGTGTGAAAGAGATTGATGGCGGTATGCATTAAATAGCACAGCATCGTTATGCCAAATTAGAATAAATGTATCGTCTCAACTCTGTAAAGATATAGTCACCTTTGCTTTGTATAAGTTCTGCCCTGGCTGTGTTCTCTTTCCACTCTCAAATCACTTGCTCGTTGTGTTCCAGTTGCTGTTGAGTGTTGCGCCGGTTGGTAAGTAACTGTCTCCACGGCTACAGTCACTATGGCGCGCGGGGTCTCGAAGCAACTGTTGCTACCCTGTACTGCATACGTCATTTGATATAAACGATATATATATATATGAGGGCGGGGATACTGCATTGACTCCGCCCAATAAGGCCAATCGATCACTAGAGGGCGCTCTGACCCTATTCCTCAGGTAATGCCACATACGGCTACGTTTGGCACTTACTCGTCCGTTTTAAATCAAATTGTATTTGTCACATAAACCAAAGGCTATATACAAACACTGGTTAGTCGGGCTGATTGAGATGGTATGTACATGTAGGTATGGTTAAAGTGACTATGCATATACGATAAACAGAGAGTTGCAGTAGCGTAAAAGAGGGGTTGATGGGCAGCGGGACACAATGCAGATAGTCCGGGTAGCCAATGTGTGGGGGCACTGGTTAGTCGGGGTAATTGAGGTAGTATGTACATGAATGTATAGTTAAAGTGACTATGTATATATGATAAACAGAGAGTAGTAGTAGTAGCGTAAAAGAGGGGTTGGCGGGACACAATGCAGTCCAGGGAGCCATTTGATTACCTGTTCAGGAGTCTTGTGACTTGGGGGTAAAAACTGTTGAGAAGCCTTTTGGTCCTAGACTTGGCACTCCAGTACCGCTTGCCATATGGTAGTAGAGAGAACAGTCTATGACTGGGGTGGCTGGGCTATTTTACAATTTTTAGGGCCTGGATGGCAGGCAGCTTAGCCCCAGTGATGTACTGGGCCGTACGCACTACCCTCTGTAGTGCCTTGCGGTCGGAGGCCGAGCAGTTGCCGTACCAGGTGCAAACAGTCAGGATGCTCTCAATGTTGCAGCTGTAGAACCTTTTGAGGATCTGAAGACCCATGCCAAATATTTTTAGTTTCCTGAGGGGGAATATGATTTTGTCGTGCCCTCTTCACGATTGTCTTGGTGTGTTTGGACCATTCTAGTTTGTTGGTGATGTGGACACCAAGGAACTTGAAGCTCTCAACCTGCTCCACTAGCTCCGTCAATGAGAATGGGGGTGTGCTTGGTCCTCCTTTTCCTGTAGTCCACAATCATCTCCTTAGTCTTGTTATTCTGGCACCACCCGGCCAGGTCTCTGACCTCCTCCCTATAGGCTGTCTCATCGTTGTCAATGATCAGGCCTACCACTGTTGTGTTGTCTGCAAACTTAATGATGGTGTTGGAGTCGTACCTGGCCACACAGTCGTGGGTGAACAGGGAGTACAGGAGGGGACTGAGCACGCACCCCTTAGGGGCTCCCGTGTTGAGGATCAGCGTGGCAATGTGTTGCTACCTACCCTCACCATCTGGGGGAGGCCCGTCAGCAAGTCAAGGATCCAGTTGCAGAGGGAGGTGTTTAGTCCCAGGATCCTTAGCTTAGTGATGCGTTTTGAGGGTACTATGGTGTTGAACACTGAGTTGTAGTCAATGAATAGCATTCTCACGTAGGTGTTTCTTTTGTCCAGGTGGGAATAACAAGGCTATATAGAGGGGGTACATGTACCGAATCAATGTGCAGGGGTACAGGTTAGTCAAGGTAATTTGTACATGTAGGTAGGGGTAAAGTGACTGCATAGATAATAAACAGTGAGTAGCAGCAGTGTTAAAAACAAATGCAAATAGTACGGGTGGCCATTGGGTCAAAGCTGTTAAGGAGCCTTTTGGACCTAGACTTGGCGCTCTGGTACCGCTTGCTGTGTGGTAGCAGAGAGAACAGTATATGACTTGAGTGACTTTGACCATATTTGAGGCCTTCCTCTGACATTTCTAGGACATACTGTACACTGCCGGTCAAAAGTTTTAGAACACCTACTCATTCAATGGTTTTTCTTTATTTTTACTATTTTCTACAT
The DNA here is from genome assembly GCF_057628025.1 of Oncorhynchus mykiss. Lineage (NCBI taxonomy): Eukaryota > Metazoa > Chordata > Actinopteri > Salmoniformes > Salmonidae > Oncorhynchus > Oncorhynchus mykiss. The sequence goes on from NC_143026.1 coordinate 67,699,392, forward strand.
TGTAGAACAATAGTGAAGACATCAAAGCTTTGAAATTACACATATGGAATCATGTAGTAACCAAAAAAGTGTTGAACAAATCAAAATATATTTTATATTTGAGATTCTTCAAATAGCCACCCTTTGCCTTGACAGCTTTGCACACGCATGGCAGGAATCTTGGCCCCAATGATGTACTGGGCTGTACGCACTACCCTCTGTAACGCCTTGTGGTCGGATGCCGAGCAGTTGCCATACCAGGCAGTGATGCAACCGGTCAGGATGTGCTCAAAGGCGCAGCTGTACACATTTTTGAGGATCTGGGGACCCATGCCATATTTTCAGTCTCCTCTGGTTGGGGAAAGGCATTGTCGTGCCCTCTTCATGACTTTCTTGGTGTGCTTGGACTATGGTAGTTTGTTGGTGATGTGGTCACCAAGAAACTTGAAACTCTCTACCCGCTCCACTACAGACCCGTTGATGTGAATGGGGGCGTGTTCGGTTCTCCTTTTTCTGTGGTCCATGATCATTTCCTTTGTCTTGCTCACGTTTTTGAGATCTATGTGTGTGAAGGGTCCAGAAATCTGCAGAATTGTGCCATTTGTTGCCACATTTCACAGAATGTATAAAACATCTATGGTAAGTCATTCATAGGGTAATGCCAGAGCGAGAGAGGAGAAGTGGATACCATAGGAAAGTTGATGTCAATTAGTTTGATGAATTGCTGATGTCAATTAATTGCAGAAGTTTCTCCCTGTCTGTCAATATCATCAATGCTCTCTCTGGTCAAGCAACTCCTACAGCCTATCTGAACTGCCTAAAAACATCTGAAGCTGTGTGTGGAAGATGAACCATAAACTGCCAGATCCCTTAAGGTGTTTTTGTGTTCAAAGCGATGTTGAAATTCTTTTTTGTAATGAAAAGAGCTACACTACCGTTCAAAAGTTTGGGGTCACTTAGAAATGTCCTTGTTTTTGAAAGAAAAGCAAATTTTTTTGTACATTAAAATAACATCAAATTGATCAGAAATGCAGTGTAGACATTGTTCATGTTGTAAATTACTATTGTAGCTGGATGATCTACATAGGCGTACAGAGGCCCATTATCAGCAAGCATCACTCCTGTGTTCCAATGACACGTTGCATTAGCTAATCCAAGTGTATCATTTTAAAAGGCTAACTGATCATTAGAAAACCCCTTTGCAATTATCTTAGCACAGCTGAAAACTGTTCTGATTAAAGAAGCAATAAAACTGGCCTTCTTTAGATTTGTTGAGAATCTGGAGCATCAGCATTTGTAGGTTCAATTACAGGCTCAAAATGGCCAGAAACAAAGACCTTTCTTCTGAAACTCGTCAGTCTATTCTTGTTCTGAGAAATTAAGGCTATTCCATGTGAGAAATTGCCAAGAAACTGAAGATCTCGTACAACGCTGTGTACCACTCCCTTCACAGAACAGCGCAAACTGTCTCTAACCAGAATAGAAAGAGGAGTGGGAGGCCCCGGTGCACAACTGAGCAAAAGGACAAGTATATTAGAGTGTCTAGTTTGAGAAACAGCCGCCTCACAAGTCCTCAACTGGCAGCTTCATTAAATAGTACGTGCAAAACACCAGTCTCAATGTCAACAGTGAACAGGCGACTCCGGGATGCTGGCCTTCTAGGCAGAGTTGCAAAGAAACCAATGCTGATGCTCCAGATACTCAACTAGTCTAAAGAAGGCCAGTTTTATTGCTTCTTTAATTAGAACAACAGTTTTCAGCTGTGCTAACATAATTGCAAAAGGGTTTTCTAATGATCAGTTAGCCTTTTAAAATGATAAACTTGGATTAGCTAATGCAACGTGCTATCGGAACACAGAAGTGATGGTTGCTGATAATGGGCCAATGTAGATATGCCATTAAAAATCTGCTGTTTCCAGCTACAATAGTAATTTACAATATTAAGAATGTCTACACTGTATTTCTGATTAATTGTATATTTTTTTAATGGATAACAAATGTGTTTTTCTTTAAAAAAGAAGGACATTTCTAAGTGACCCCAAATTGTTGAACGGTATGTATATTTTTAATTTCACCTTTATTTAACCAGGTAGACCAGTTGAGAACAAGTTCTCATTTACAACTGCGACCTGGCCAAGATAAAGCAAAGCAGGGCGACAAAAAACAACAACACAGATATGCCATTAAAAATCTGCTGTTTAACAAAAGTACAGTCAATAACACAATAGAAAAATCTATATACAGTGTGTGCAAATGGCATAAGGAGGTAAGGCAATAAATAGGCCATAGTAGCTAAGTAATTTCAATTTAGCAAATTAACACGGGAGTGATAGATGTGCAGATAATGATGTGCAAGTAGAAATACTGGTGTGCAAAAGAGCAAAAAAAGTAAATAAAACAATATGGGGATGAGGTAGGAAGTTGGATGGGCTATTTACAGATGGGCTGTGTACAGCTGCAGCGATCGGTAAGCTGCTCAGATAGCTGATGCTTAAAGTTAGTGAGGGAGACATAAGTCTCCAACTTCAGCGATTTTTGCAATTCGTTCCAGTCATTGGCAGCAGAGAACTGTAAGGAAAGGCGGCCAAAGAGGTGTAGGCTTTGGGGATGACCAGTGAGATATACCTGCTGGAGCGCATGCTACGGGTGGGTGTTGTTATGGTGACCAGTGAGCTGAGATAAGGCGGAGCTTTACCTAGCAAAGACTTATAGATGACCTGGAGCCAGTGGGTCTGGCGACCAATATGTAGCATGGGCCAGTTGACTAGAGCATACAGGTGTTCAGTGGTGGGTGGTATATGGGGCTTTGGTGACAAAACGGATGGCACTGTGATAGACTGCACCCAGTTTGCTGAGTAGGGTATTGGAGGCTATTTTGTAAATGACATCGCCAAAGTCGAGGATCAGTAGGATAGTCAGTTTTATGAGGGTATGTTTGGCAGCGTGGGTGAAGGAGGCTTTGTTGCGAAATAGGAAGCCGATTCTAGATTTAATTTTGGATTGGAGATGCTTAATATGAGTCTGGAAGGAGAGTTTACAGTCTAGCCAGACACCTAGGTATTTGTAGTTGTCCACATATTCTAAGTCAGAACCGTCCAGAGAAGTGATGCTAGTCGGGCGGGCGGGTGTGGGCAGCAATCGGTTGAAAAGCATGCATTTAGTTTTACTAACGTTTAAGAGCAGTTGGAGGCCACAGAAGGAGTGTTGTATGGCATTGAAGCTCATTTGGAGGTTAGTTACCACAGTGTCCAAAGAAGTGCCAGATGTATACAGAATACTGTCATCTGCGTAGAGGTGGATCAAGGTATCACTCGTAGCAAGAGCGACATCGTTGATATATACAGAGAAAAGAGTCGGCCTGAGAATTTAATCCTGTGGGTACCCCCATAGAGACGGCCAGAGGTCTGAGGTCTGGACAACAGGCCCTCCGATTTGACACACTGAACTCTATCTGAGAAGTGGTTGGTGAACCAGGCGAGGCAGTCATTAGAGAAACCGGGGCTGTTGAGTCTGCCGATAAGAAAAGGGTGATTGACAGTCGAAATCCTTGGCTAGGTCGATGAAGACGAGGGCTGCACAGTACTGTCCTTTAACGATGAAGGTTATGATATCGTTTAGTACCTTGAGCGTGGCTGAGGTGCACCCGTGACCAGCTCGGAAACCGGATTGCACAGCGGAGAAGGTACGGTGGGATTCGAAATGGTCAGTGATCTGTTTGGTAACTTGGCTTTCGAAGACTTTAGAAAGGCAGGGCAAGATGGATATAGGTCTGTAACAGTTTGGGTCTAGAGTGTCACCCCCTTTGAAGAGGGGGATGACTGCGGCAGCTTTCCAATCTTTAGGAATCTCGGACGATACGAAAGAGAGGTTGAACAGACTAGTAATAGGGGTTGCAACAATGGCGGCGAATAATTCTAGAAAGAGAGGGTCCAGATTGTCTAGCCCAGCTGATTTATACGGGTCCAGGTTTTGTAGCTGTTTCAGAACATCTGTTGTCTGGATTTGGGTGAAGGAGAAGCTGTGGGGGGGCTTGGGCAAGTAGCTGCGGGGGATGCGGAGCTGTTGGCCAGGGTTGGGGTAGCCAGGAGGAAAGCATGGCCAGCCGTAGAGAAATGCTTATTGAAATTCTCGATTATCGTGGATTTATTGGTAGTGACAGTGTTTGCTAGCCTCAGTGCAGTGGGCAGCTGGGAGGAGGTGCTTTTATTCTCCATGGACTTTACAGTGTCCCAAAACTGTTTGAAGTTAGAACTACAGGATGCAAATTTCTGTTTGAAAAAGCTAGCCTTTGCTTTCCTAACTGACTCTGTGTATTGGTTCCTGACTTCCCTGAAAAGTTGCATATCGCGGGGACTATTCAATGCTAGTGCAGTATGCCACAGGATGTTTTTGTGCTTGTCGTTGGCAGTCAGGTCTGGAGTGAACCAAGGCTATATCTGTTCTTAGTTCTACATTTTTTTGAATGGGGCATGCTTATTTAAGATGGCGAGGAAAGCACTTTTAAAGAGCAACCAGGCATCCTCTACTGACGGGATGAGGTCAATATCCTTCCAGGATACCCGGGCCAGGTCGATTAGAAAGGCCTGCTCGCAGAAATGTTTTAGGGAGTGTTTGACAGTGATGAGGGGTAGTCGTTTGACCGCGGACCCATAACGGATGCAGGCGAGATCCTGATTGAAAACAGCAGAGGTGTATTTGGAGAGCAAGTTGGTCAGGATAATATCTATGAGGGTGCCCATGTTTACGGATTTAGGGTTGTACCTTGTGGGTTCCTTGATCATTTGTGTGAGATTGAGGGAATCTATTTTAGATTGTAGAACGGCCGGGTTGTTAATATATAAAATACATTATTATTAATGATAAACATATGAGAACCCATCTGTTAAGTAAAGGTCAACACAAAAGATAAGCTGTAGTCGGTAATCAATTGAGTTACTCGTGACCTCTAGTTTAAATATAGGGTCTTACCAGTGCATAAAATCTCAACCACATGGTGGCAGTACATACATTATTCTCTTCCACTCATTGCCATTCTTACTATCAACACTAATTTCACCTGGGATTTGAAACCTGAATTTTCTCCACAGAGGCCAAGTCCTTCACCAGGTGGAAAAACGTTTCTTAAACGGAAGCAAATGGAACTAAACGGGGAGGGACCTACCTGAATTTGTCTAATACAAACTCCTGTTTTAGTCGAAAAACTGTACTAACGATTACACCACTGAAATAACCTGGGTATACTCGACTTCTTGGGTTTGATAACCTAGACTTTATTCAGACCAAAGGAGGACACAGAAATGTTTTATGATACACACCTTTTTGTCATAGAGAAATGTGGTAGGCTACCATAGGCCGTATTTAAACACGGGTGCTTGTACAGTGACTAATATGGATTTAGATTTCCACAAATTTAAGTCATTTCAAGATCTAATAATTAAGCAATGAGGGGATGTGGTATACGGCCAATATACCACGGCTAAGGGCTGTTCTTAGTCACAGCGCCTGGATACAGCCCTTAGCCATGGTATAATGGTAATGTACCACAACCCCCTAAGGTGCCTTATTGCTATTATAAACTGGTTACCAAAGTAATTAGAGAAGTACAAATAAATGTTTTGTCATACCTGTGGAATATGGTCTGATATTTGACATCTTTCAGCCAAACAGCATTCAGGGCTCAAACCACCCAGTTTATAATACAAAATATCACAACCTAAAACACATGTATCACGTTTTTATCATTATTATGGGAACTGCTGGCACAAAGAAAAAACATTAGCACCTGGGTGAGGTGAATGTAAAAGGTTTTATTATTTTTTCAACTAATATGGGAATTATTTCAAACTACACATTGATCTTTCAAGTCAAATACAAATCGGGTTTGTCTAGATGGGATACAGCTCTTGTCAAATTGACGTCGAAGGTCGATTTCTTTATTTTAGCTAACCTTAACCTAATTTGCTACATTAATTCTCATAACCTGGGCTGGGTTTCCCAAAACCATTATAGCACCAAGATCATCTTAATTCCATTGAAACTAAATAGACGAAAGATGGTCTTAGTACGATGCTTTTAGGAAACCTATCCTTGCTGTCTAAGTTCTGAATCTAAACATACTACAAAAGTCAATTTTGGCAAAAGCTGAATCCTTTCTAGGCAAAACCATAAAAACATGGAACGCTTTCGACACCTTGTAGAGTCCATGCCCCTACGAAATGAGGCTGATTTGAGGGCAAAACGGGGAGGAGTGCATTAGGAAGGTGTTCCTAATGTTTAGTATACTCAGTGTAAACGTGTCCTTCTCAGTAGTGATGGGCATTCCGAATCTTTTCAGTGAGCCGGCTCATTTGGCTCCCAAACAGCTCTTCGTTCATTGGCTCTTAAAAATACATAAGACGATAGAAACATAAGACGATTGGAAATCTCTAAAATAAACCATACAAATGTCATTTCAGATCGTGGCATGTTAGTTCAAATACATTTTTTACCTTACCAAATTATTAGATGGCCTGCAAAAAAAAAAATGAAGGGCGGGAAATGAATGCACTGCAACAATGTGTGTGTGCCAGAAAGTCTCTCCTCACTATCTATTGTTCCTGTAGTGCATTACAATCTTCAGATAATGTTTTAATTGTCTTCAGTTCAGATAATCGTTGTCTGAAGGTCAAAAAGCAGTAGTAATAAATCAGGGTGCCAAATGAACGGCTCTTTCACAGATGTGATTTGGTTTAAGACGTTACCAAAAAGAGCCGTTCGTTCTGCTTCTCAGTAGCTGGTGTGCACACCTGCAGGCTAGGCCAAGTAAATGGACTTCCTTTCCCTTATGAACTCTTAAACAACTTCGGCGATAAAGTTTGCAGCACTGAAATTTCCAGCAGGAAAAAGTTGGCTTGTTTTGCATTTACGGTAAGCTCTAACATTACTTTAATTGACATTAATAAACTTAAACAACGATAACGTGTGCTATTCTTCATTCGCTACAAACTACATGCCATGGCTGTCATATTGTTGTGTAGCTAATTTAGTTTACCGGTAAATACAGAGAGCTACTTATAGGTAACCATTTTGCTCTGAATTTAAATGGGATATCTTAATTGAAACTGTGACACTTGTACTTTGAACCAATTTGGTTAGCCTTACAATTAGCCATTCTCTTAGCAATTTTGCTTTGCACGCGCCGACCGGCGCCTTCAGCGAGTGGATACGCGTGTCATTCGTTTGATAAAAACATGTTAAGCTTGACCCTATTTTCTAAATGAATTGTATTAGACATGCCATGTTTTTTTTCCTCGATGAAAATAATGCCCACCTCTGCCGACCTTTTTATCTCTATTTGATCATCATGCCACGTAAAATCATTAATTAAATAAAGACCCCTTTCTATTAATCCGAATACTTGTAGGCGTGTGGTGATGTCTGGTTTCCTATAGTCCCCGTTTATACGAAAACATAGCTAGCTAATCATGTTATTGCTAAATTAATTTAGTCAGTGTGCAGTCAACCAGCTAAATACATTTACAGGTCTAACGTTACTCAACATCTCATTTCCACTTGCTGTACAGTACACGCAATGAGCCTCGATTCCCCGTACCGTGAATATGGCGAGATGTCAATGAACTGCAATAACCTCGCTGAATGCAGCAGCATCACAGCCTCGCATTTTATGGGGAGATGGCTCACCAGAGGTCATGTGATAGCGCGGTGGGTTTGCTTCTCTTAAAGCAATTGGCTGAAGCGATCTTGCTATACATCTGGTCTCTTTTATTAATGGGCATCATTATTTCCCTGTGAGGATCTTGCTATACATCTGGGCTCTTTTATTAATGGGCATCTTCATTTTCCTGTGAGTCATTGTTAATCCCTCAAAGTAGGTTGAATACATCAAGTTGTCACCTTGCTAGGTTCTATGTGATAATGCAAAACAAAACTCTCCATGACTTTCAAGTTCTCAGCAAACAAGGTTGCCCAGTTGGGAAGTTCTTTCTCAGCCTTGGTATCATTAGCTATGGGATCAGCACTCACCCTCCCTGCACTTGTATTTTTGCAAATGCAGTCACTACCAGATTAACCATGTCCTCTGGGTTTAATAGTTTCAACAAAAGCTGAGGTAGTTTTTAGGAATGCATGATATATCGGAATCGGACGATATTAGCTAGAAATGCCAACATCAGTATTGGCCCGATGTCTAGTTTAACGCTGATGTGCAAAACCAAAGTCAAAGCTGACCTGCATACCTATATAATGTAGGTACAAATCAAATGTTATTTGTCACATACACATGGTTAGCAGATGTTAATGTGAGTGTAGCGAAATGCTTGTGCTTTTAGTTCCGACAATGCAGTAATAACCAACGAGTAATCTAACCTAACAATTTCACAACAACTACCTTATACACACGTGTAAAGGGATGAAGAATATGTACATAAAAATATATGAATGAGTGATGGTACAGAACGGCATAGGCAAGATGCAGTAGATGGTATTGAGTACAGTATATACATATGAGATGAGTAATGTAGGGTATGTAAACATATATTACATGGCATTGTTTAAAGTGGTTAGTGATACATTTTTTACATCCATTTTTCCATTATTAAAGTGGCTGGAGTTGAGTCAGTGTGTTGGCAGCAGCCACTCAATGTTAGTGATGGCTGTTTAACAGTCTGATGGCCTTGAGATAGAAGCTGTTTTTCAGTCTCTTGGTCCCTGCTTTGATGCACCTGTACTGACCTCGACTTCTGGATGATAGCGGGGTGAACAGGCAGTGGCTCGGGTGGTTGTTGTCCTTGATGATCTTTATGGCCTTCCTGTGACATCGGGTGGTGTAGGTGTCCTGGAGGGCAGGTAGTTTGCCCCCGGTGATGTGTTGTGCAGATCTCAATACCCTCTGGAGAGCCTTACGGTTGTGGGTGGAGCAGTTGCCGTACCAGGCGGTGATAGTTTGAGTGCTTTTGGTGACACGCTGAATTTCTTCAGCCTCCTGAGGTTGAAAAGGCGCTGCTGCGCCTTCTTCACCACACTGTCTGTGTGGGTGGACCAAATTCAGTTTGTCCGTGATGTGTACGCCGAGATACTTAACTTACTACCCTCTCCAATACTGTCCCGTCGATGTGGATAGGGGTAATGACGACATAATGACGCCACGTAAAATTTTGCTCTATACGTACACCACAATGTCTGTTGTGTGGATCGAGCAGTTATTTGAAAGAGTAAATAACACTTTGAAATGTTAACTTCTTTGGGGTAGGGGGCAGTATTGGGTAGCTTGGTTTAAAAACGTGCCCAAATAAGCTGCCTGCTACTCACCCGTAAAAGCTATAATATGCATATAATTAGTACATTTGGATAGAAAACACTGACGTTTCTAAAACTGTTTGAATGATGTCTGTGAGTGTAACATAACTCATATGGCAGGCAAAAACCTAGACAGGTTAAATAAGCTTTTGACACATCAAATAACAGTTCTATTATATAATGTTGTGTGTTCTGAATTTGCACATGCAAGCCAAGCGCCACCACTACTATCAGTAGCACTGTCAAAGCTGCCCAAAAGTCTGCATACACCGGCCACGAACGATGTGTTTACAATACCGCATTGGTAATAAAGCATTATTTGTTTGACCTCAACTGAGGTAGCTTGCTAGCTTTAGCTTGATACCTAGCTAACACCAATACAACCAGACTGAAAACAATGACCAGTAGAAACTAGAAATGCACCGATATCAAATTTTGGGCTGATATCCAATATTTTCCTTGCCAAAAAAATTATACCGATATTTTAAAAAACAACAACACATTTTTAATATTGGTATCGGGTTTTTTGGCAAGGAAAATATCGGATATCGGCCCAAAATTTCATATCGGTGCATCACTAGTAGTTTTACTTTCTTTATCTCGGTCATCCAGTTTGAAAGGAAATTGGGCAGAGAAATGTGTGAAGAAACTGCACATTTTAGTGGCCTTTCATTGTACCCAGACAAGGTGCACCTGTGTAATGGGCATTCTGTTTAATCAGCTTTATTATATGCCACACCTGAGAGGGATGTGCACAAAATTATTTGAGAGAAATAAGTTTTTTTGTGCATATGGAACATTTCTGCAATATTTTATTTCAGCTCATGAAACATGGGTTCCAACACTTTACATGTTGAATATTATATTTTTGTTCAGTTAGAAATAATTGGTTGACGGCAAATTGACGGCAAGAAGCCCAAACAGGCTAGAACATAATTTCAAACCTTGCTTACATTTGTCTACGATCACATCTCTCTATGTGTGGGAGTACTTTGGAACAGATTTCCAAAATTAAAATCGCTTGGAGCTGATTTGCTGGTATTTTTACAGTCTTATGTCCAACAATAAAACATTTAAAAAATGTCCTGCAGTAGGCTATTGAATAAAGCAGTGTTGGTTGTGTGTGTATTTGTTCATAGACGAGACTGTTTTGATGTTATAAGTAGCTAGGTTTCCATCCAATTGGCGATTTTTATGCAAACATTCTAAAAAATCTGCATAAAGAAAATATGCGCATTTTCCCACTAGTGGTGTTTCCGCCATACTGTTGCAGATTTGTTTTTAATCTGTGCGTGACGACGTAGTGCACAGAATATACTTTTTCTTTAAAGTTTTCATGTACCAAATAAAAATCTAAAGTTCAATGTGTTTCAATCGCATTTTCAACTCTACCGATAGTTTTGTCACATACCGTTGCGTTAAATAGCAAATGTGCATACTCTGGCCTTGGCACAGCCAGTTCGCAGATACAGTACGGGGAGGCTAGTCTACATGAGTTTTTTTATGAGCAAGAATATTTGTAACCGTCTCTTATGTTCCAAAATTTGAAATTGTGATTTTTACATTGAATAAAAGTAGAGACTCAGAGCTTCAATCATACACTGTAGTTAGAGGAAACATGGGGAAGTAATGCTGCTTTAAAAGTTGATCAACTTCATATAAAGATGGCCCCTTGTTTCTCGTTCCTAAGCAACTTTGCAGTATTTATAGATATTTTTTTTAATTTCTCACGCTATTATCCCAGAACGTTCTTAGCATTATTACATACAGCCAGAAATAACTTGTGGATATCAGAGAGGCAGTCTCTCACCACCATTTCGACAAGGAATACAACTTTCCTGAATTGGATTCTTTGATCGTACCCTTCAAGGCGATAGAACTTATCCCAGAGGCTCCTCCAAAATGCTGCCGGGGGAGAAGAGGTATTCGGAGTGGACTTTTAGCCTGACTCGGGAGGCGTGCACACCATCCACCACTTCCAAGTACATTACTCGCTAATGTTCAGTCCTTGGGCGATAAAGTAGATGAGCTCAAAGCGTGGATCTTCTTCCAGAGAGATATACTCTGTTTCACGGACTCATGGCTCTCTCCGGATATACTGTCCCCATTGATACAGCCAGCTGGGTTCTCGGTACATCGTGGTAATGTACAGGAACTCAAGTCCTTTTGTTCACCCGACCTAGAATATTTCTATCAAATTCCAACCGTGTTACACCACTAGAGAATGTTATTTTTTGTCACAGCTGTGTATTTTCCCCCTCAAGCCGATACCACTACGACTCAAGGAACTACACTGGACTGTGTGCAAACTGGAAACCGCATATACTAAGGCTGCATTTATTGTAGATGGGGACTTTAATTTGGACTAGAGGAAAACGCTGCCAAAGTTTTAGCAACTCATCGCCTGCAGTACTCTCGCTTCAAAAACTCTTGACCATTGTTACTCTCCCTTCCGGGGTGGCCTTAACGCCCTCCCATCGGCAAATCAGATCTTTGCTCCTCCCTTCCATAGGCAGAAACTCAAACAGGAAGTACCCGTGCCAAGGTCTATTCAATGTTGGTCTGACTAATCGGAATCCATGCGTCAAGACTGTTTTGATCACGCAGGCTAGGACATGTTCCTGGTTGTCTCTACTAATAACATTGATGTATACATTGACACAGTGACTGAATTCATCAGGAAGTGTATAGGGGATGTTGTTCCCACTGTGATGATTAAAACTTATCCAAACTAAAAAAAATGTAGATCGCAGCCATGACAAGGTGACTGGGAATATGGCCAAATACAAGCAGTCCAGTTATGCCCTCCATAAGGAAATCAGACAGGCAAAACATCAGTACAGACAGCGACAAAGTGGAGTCACAATTCAATGGGTCAGACACAAGAATTATGTGGCAGGAACTCCAGACAATCACAGATTGTAAAGGGAAAACCATCCACGTTATGGACACCGTCTTGCTCCCGGGGACAAGCTAAACAACTACTTCGCCGGGTTTGAGGATAACACCGCCAACACAAGCCGCTGAACGAGGACTGTGAGCCCTCGCTCTCCGTGGCCGACATGAGTAAAACATTTTAGCTTGTTAACCTTCACAAGGCTGCCAGCCCAGACGGCATCCCTAGCAGCATGCGCAGACCAGCTGGCTGGAGTGTTTATGGACATATTCAATCTCTCCGTATTCCAGTCTGCTGTCCCCATTTGCTTCAAGATGTCCACCATTGTTCCTGTACCAAAGAAAGCTGAACTAAATGACTATCGCACCACAGCACTCACTTCTGTCATCATGAAGTGCTTTAAGAGGCTTAAGGATCATATCACCTTACCCAATACCTTAGACCCACTGCAATTCGTATACCGCCCCAACAGATCCACGGATGATTCAATCGCCATTGCACTGCACACTGTCCTATCCCATCTGGACTAGATGAATACCTATGTAAGAATTCTGTTCATTGACTACAGCTCAGCCTTCAACACCACAGTACCCTCCAAGCTCATCCTTAAGTTCGGGGCCCTGGGTCTGAACCCCATCTTGTGCAACTGGGTCCTGGACTTCCTGACGGGGGCCCTACAAGGGCATGTGCTCCGCCCCCTCTTGTACTCCCTGTTCACCCATGACTTTGTGGCCACGCACGCCTCTAACTCACAACAGTGGTAGGCCTGATTCCCAACAGCGACGAGGGGGAGGTGAGGGCCCTGGCGGAGTGGTGCCAGGAAAATAACCTCTCCCTCAATGTCAACCAAACGAAGGAGCTGATCATGGACTTCAGGATGCAGTAGAGGGAGCACGCCCCAATCTGAGGCCACAGTGAAGGTGAAAAGCTTCAAGATCCTTGGCGTACACATCACTGACAATCTGAAATGGTCCACACAGACAGTGTAGTGAAGAAGGCACAACAGCGCCTCTTCAACCTCAGAAGGCTGAAGAAATTCGTATTGGCCCCTAAAACCCTCACAAACTTTTAAAGATACACTATTGCGAGCATCCTATCGGGCTGTATCACCGCCTGACAACTGCACCGTCCGCAACCACATCACCTGGAACACACTGCCTGCCCTTCAGGCCATCTACAGCACCCAGTAAGGCCAAGAAGATTATCAAGGACCTCAGCCAACCAAGCCACGTCCTGTTCACCACGCTATCATCCAGAAAGCAAGGTCAGTACAGGTGCATTAACACTGGGATCGAGAGACGAGCTGTTTTTCAATCTCAAGGCCATCAGATTATTAAGTAGCCATCACCCACCTACCTCCACCCAGTGCCCTGAACTGTCACTGTCACTAGCTGGCTACCACACAGTTACTCATCCCTGCACCTTAGAGGCTGCTACCCTACGTACATAGATCTGAAACACTGGTCATTTTAATAATGTTTACATACTGTTTTACCCATTTCATATGTGTATATACTGTATTCTAGTCAGTCAAAGCTATGCTATTCAACTTTTGCTGTACATATACTATTCTATCCACGTATTCTTCAGATATATTACATATTATATCCACATACTGTCCACAATGTCTATACATACCCTCATATACAGTGCATTCGGAAAGTATTCAGACCCCTTGACTTTGTCACGTTACAGCCTTAGTCTAAAATTGTTTTTATCCCCCATCAGTCTACACACAATACCCTATAATGACAAAGCAAAAACTTTTTTTTTTAAATTTTTGCTAATTTATACAAAATAAACTGGTATCACATAAGTATTCAGACCTTTTACTCAGTACTTTGTTTAAGCATCTTGGTAGCGATTACAGCCTCGCATCTTCTTGGGTATGACGCTTCAAGCTTGGCACGCCTGTATTTGGGGAGTTTTTCCCATTCTCTGCAGATGCTCTCAAGCTCGGTCAGGTTGGATGGGGAGCGTCGCTGCACAGCTGTTTTCAGGTCTCTCCAGAGATGTTCGAGCTGGACGCCCGGCCAAACTGAGCAATCGGGGAAGAAGGGCCTTGGTCAGGGAGGTGACCAAGCACCTGATGGTCACTCTGACAGAATTCCAGAGTTTCTCTGTGGAGATGGGAGAACCTTTCAGAAGGACAACCATATCTGCAGCACTCCACCAATCAGGCCTTTATGGTAGTGGCGAGACGGAAGCAACTCCTCAGTAAAAGGCACATTACAGCCAGCTTGGAGTTTGCCAAAAGGCACCTAAAGACTCTGAGACCATGAGAAACAAGATTATCTGGTCTGATGAAACCAAGATTGAACTCTTTGGCTTGAATTCCAAGCGTCACATCTGGAGTTAACCAGGCACTGCTCAACACCTGGCCAATACCATCCCTACGGTGAAGCATGGTGGTGGCAGCATCATGATGTGGGGATGTTTTTCAGCGGCGAAGACTAGTCAGGTTCAAGGAAAAGTTGAACGGAGCAAAGTACCGAGAGATCCTTGATGCCTGCTCAAGAGCGCTCGGAACCTCAGACTGGGGCAAAGTTCACCTTCCAACAGGACAATGACCCGACGCACACAGCCAAGACAACGCAGGAGTGGCTTTGGGACAAGTCTCTGAATGTCCTTCAGTGGCCCAGCCAGAGCCATTACATTAACCTGATCTAACATCACTGGAAAAAACTGAAAAATAGCTGTACAGTGACTTTCCCCATCCAACCTGACGAGCTTGATAGGATCTGCAGAGAAGAATGGGAGAAACTCTCCAAATACAGGTGTGCCAAGCTTGTAGTGTCTTCCCCAAGAAGACTTGAGGCTGTAATCGCTTCCAAAGGTGCTTCAACAAAGTACTAAGTAAAGGGTCTGAATACTTATGTAAATGTAATATTTCCGTTTATTTGTAATACATTTGCAAAAATGTCTAAAAAGCAGTTTTTGCTTTGTCATTATGGGGTATTGTGTGTAGATTGAGGGGGAATAAAAACCATTTTTAGAGTAAGGCTGTAATGTGACAAAGTCAAGGGGTCTGAATACATCCTGAATACACTGTATATCATAACTAGGAATAAATTAATGGAAGTGATAGAAGACAATATGATCCAATAGTTCTGGATGTTTATTTGATGTAGCCTACAGTATATAGGTCAGTAGGATACAGATGTCTGCCTGACAATGTTGGCATGTTTATCTCTGGAACGTCATCAAAGCCCAGGCAGCAGAGCTGCTATATGCAGTAGCTATAACAAACTGGCCTGAGGAACCGCCCCTTCCTTGTCCTGTAGTAACCCCAGCAGCATATCTGCTTTGTGTGGTTGTGTATGTTGCGGAAGTGAAGTGTGTGAGGGGGATGGGTAGGGTGGGGGACTCATCGCATCATCCAAGAGAAGGGGGGAGGAGTATTCCATTCCACCCATTCCCCTCCCTCTTGCATTAATTTAGCTGAAGTGACCATATATGGGGGACGAGTCTTGTGGTGTGAGCCGTTTCAGCCAATGAGAAGGGCTGTAGTGTTGGCATCTTAGTGGCGGAAGTGTGTAAGGATGTCTGCAGGAAAGGGTGGGGTTTCAGAGGAGGGACAAACCAGGCGTTTGAAAATTAATGATGTGTTACACAGAGTAGACTGAGGCGGAGAGGCCAGCATATTTTGAGTCTAGCAGCTGACTGACTAGAGTGCTTAAGCAGTCCAGAGAACCGGCAACCAGAACTGAAACAAGGAATCTAAAGAGTTTACTTCCAAGGATGCACTGTAAGTTCTTATGCATTGAATTAGATATACATTCAGATGTTGTGATGAGGGCGTTTTCCCTCTCACTTGCGTAGAGCCTAGATCTGAAAGCTTACATTGATTGTTACATATAATACATCTTTATATCCATGATCTTCTGACTTTGGCTTGTGGGAAGGCATTTCTCTGGCATCGTGGCATTTTCATTAGGATGTGACTGGTGGTTTCTGTGTACCTTACGTAAAATACATTTTAAAACTAAATTTGAGTCCCTCTCTGTGTTCAACGTTTGAATTTGGTTTAGTTCTTACATTGAAGTTAAGTTATTGAATTCAGAACAGCTCATGTACCACAGCTCTGGAGACTGTTTATGTGGTACTGGTTCATCCACCTCATTAGCCCATCTCGACAGCAGATATGTGCCGGCTGGCTGGGGTGGAGCATCCTGCCCTCCATGTACAGCTGCTTAGACAGGGTTGGGCGAGGCAAAGAAGTCCTAGTTTTAACTGCATTATTGGGGCCAGAAACAGCTGCTGGTTGGATGGATGGAATCTTGATTCACCCCAGTGGGTTAGCATCCTTGGTAACAACTCCAGGCAGCTGGGTGAGATGGCCATCTGGGATAGAGACAAGTACAGGGACAGAAAGATATTTAATGTAGCTTCCTTTGCATCTAAAATTCTCTACAGTTGGGATTTTTAAATGCTGGGTGTGGGGAGAGGGGAACCCCTGCTTTGTTTTGGAGACGCCCAGTTTTGGGCAGGATTTGTTTAGGTTGTAGTTAATGCTGGTTTCTAAAAATGTGTTTAATGTTGCCATTTTAGAGCAGTGTGCAAGAAAAGCTTCTACTCATAATCAGCCAAATTGTCTATACTTGCAATTTGTTTTTTGAATGGACATTGTGGCAGTTATGTGGACTAGACATACTGTTTGGGACCTAATCCTCTCTTAATTGTGTGCAACGCAGCGGTCAGTTGCTAACGTGATGAAACTCTGCGCAACTCTAAATCCATTTGAGCCCATCCCCTTAATGCTCACTGGGAATCTCCCTGGCAGGCCATCAGCAGGGATGTACAACCTCATTCAGGCATTACAATGAACTGCTCCTCTGGGGACTAGGGGTCAGACGGTGACCATCCATTCCGGGCTCAATCAACAGGAGAGAAGGAAATGGCTTTCTATCGTACAACAAGGAAGTACCTTGATTTGTATTTTATTTTCCCTGGTCTGACGTGTATTGGTGAGCACATTGTGAAGGTAAATACACACAGCCTTGGTCGTCATGGCTGGAGGGGATGAGAATAGAACTTGGTCATTGGTTAGGCATGTGTTGATAGCTCTCCTCACATCCAAACATAAATCAGTCCTATAGGGCTCTGCCTGAGACTTATTCAGTCATGAGAGAGAGACCCCTGAGGATCAGCCTTAAGGCAACATTCAGAAATATCAAGAATCTCCTCTCATTAAGGTACATAGTTTGAGCGTGAGAGCGAGCCTTTTCTGAGCTATAGGCTTAGTCTATAGCACCCACCCCCAATGCAGGCATGTCGGCACCCTCCCAACCCCCAGGGACCACTCACAATACAACTCCCACACTAGAATACATTACAGCCATGCAGCGTGAACCCTGGCCACAGCTGTCCAAGTCTGTGAGCATGGGGAATCTGCAGCCGCTCTGTTACTGGAGGAAGAAAGTACAATGGTAGCTGTTGCAGGGGGTTTGTGGTGTCAGCGGTGAGCTCACATGCTCTGCAGGAATGTGTAATGATGAGGTGAAGTCTCAAGGTTAACAGCAGTTCCTCTGAAGGAGGCAGCAGAGAGGTAGACTCTATCGATCTGCTGAGCTACGGCCCTTGAACGAACCATGAATCAGACACATTGGTTTTGAGTTTGAGGGTTTATAGCCGTTTCAAAACACTAGGTTATAATATTGACTGGGTTTTAATGAGGGCTGGCTGCACCCTGGCCCTGGCTCAGGGGAATGTTTGCGTTCCTGCTCTGACCCCCATGGTGTCTGTTTTCTTTCCTGCTGCCCCTGCTCAATTGTCCTCAGCTGGTGAACTATGATAGTCCATTCCACAATAGGCCGAAAGGGCCACTGGTATGTGTTTTCAATGCACCGAGCCAGGCCTAGATAAACAGAAGCCAGGCCGGTATTGGCTTTCCAACAAGGGGGTGGAGAGTGGGCGGGAGTTACGTGCTGGTGGGGCGGTCATGGTTATTGTTCTAGGGCGCTGACGTGTTTCCTGTGCCATGTTGGGTAACTGCCCACGATGGAACAAGCGGATCATCAACGGGCTGAACTGGGCTCTGGTTGGGTCTGTGTGTCTTTCACACAGATGGAGCCATTGAATTTCAATAACCAAAGGATGAGATGAACCAGCCAACTAAATGAGTCCGTCTTATGCAACCTCTGCTGTCTTGCCTGTTGTCATGTGTCCACATGGCTTTATATCTCTGAAAGGGGGGTTTCATAACACGATAAGGCCCAAATATTCATTTATCCTTCCTCTGATTTGGGAAAGGACCACACTGAATAAACATGGTTAATTTATTTTGGCTGAAAGAAGTTACTTAAAAGGATGCCTCATTGTTCAAAAACAGTGATTTATGGGGACAAAAACACAGTTCAGTCTACAGGAGCTCTTGGATCTATGTACCTTTTTTGAGTCCAGAGCATGACCCTGTGACAGCACATGCAGCACAGTGGTGGGTGTCTTGTGAGCCGTTTGGCAGTCACATGCTACTGACAGTTCCACTGTGTAACCAAGAAGCAGGTGCTACTGTAAGGAAGGACTAGTGCCATTTGTCACTCTCTCAAAGCCTGCTCAAACCTCCCATCACTTACCGCTGGGGAAACTCAGCCCCGAGATTTGCATGTCATGTTGTGTGAATGAGTCATATGCTGTATCTTACCCTGTCCCCTATCTCTATCCCTCCCAGTGATTGTGTGTGAGCCCGCTGCCATGTCCACAGTCGTGGTAATGGACCCCGCCAGGGACGCCAGCAACTTGCAGTCATCCTGTGGCACCGGGGACAGCATTGCTTCACTGGATGAAGTCACTATGGATTCCACAGCCAAGTACGTACCTGACCTGCAATGAGGACCTTTATGTACTTCCCCAGAATCTGTCTTCATACTGAAATAAGAGACATAAAAATGGTATCCACTAGTTCATCTGACTCTGAGGAAGTAGATAAAGGGCCTCATTGCCAAAAGCCCGAAGAACACTACATGACTAAAAGGCTTTCTACTGGATGTTGGAGCATTGCTGTGGGGACTTACTTCCATTCAGCCACCAGCATTATTGAGGTTGGGCACTGATGTTGGGCGATTAGGCCTGGCTCCCAATCCGCTCAAATTGCAGAATTCATCCATTTTGAAGGGGTGTCCACATACTTTTGTGTATATATAGTTTATCCCTTTAAATGACAGCTCAGAGATATTTGACCTACTTGTATCACTCAAAGATGAAAAACAGTCCTCATATTCTGTCAAATCAGCAATGTAAACATATTTAGAGTCAGTTTGCAAGACAGATTCTTGGGGACGTTAGCCTCTGACACACTGAAATGTTTCCTCCATCTATCTTAGACGTGACAGCAGAGTTCACCAGGACAGGACTGGGAATCTACTTAAGATTGTTTCTAACGTTTTTCCCCTCAGTGAGTCATCAGAAGAGGAGTCAGCCGGTGAGAGGGAAGCGGAGACTGGGGCCAACACTGAGCTCACCAACAATCCCACAGACATCCCCACTGAATGGCCCACACACACACAGTCAGGTGAGCTGACCTACACACTCACACATTTACATGGCAAACACCACAAGGACAGCATTTACATGGGACACAAATATATTTAGAAAACAGGGTTACAACAGTTAGAGCGTACACAAACATAGTGGTTCACACACACTCTTGAGGTTGGCACATGGCTACAGAAGTTATACCAGTGCATTCATTTTGAGGTAGACCAAATGAATTGTCCCCATTTGGAACTTTGAGGGAATGGGCCTAAGGGAAGTGAAGTCCACCCTTGGTGCCTGTACGTGCCAACTTCCTTTTCCTGTTTCCTCCGACTCAAGTCAAGAACATTCAGCCTTCAACATTCCACACGCACTCGGTATGACAACCCTTTTTATAAGCTGTATACTGGCATATATAAAACCCCAATTAGATGAAATAGTTCTATGCTATCCTAAATGAAGGTATTCACAAATGTCATTAAAAGCACAGTTCAATTGAGATTTGTGTCAGTTGGTCAGTAAACCCTATGTTACTGCAAATCAGTAGGGCATTCTCCTCCACTGTCCATCGACCTGAAGTGCAGTCCAGTAACTGTAGCCTCAGGACCTGGCAGAGTGGCAGCATGACTGTGGCAATGTGCTTCTGTTGACTATTAAAGAAGTGATTGGTCATAAATAGTCCTGTCTGAACTCCCAGAAGGTTCCACCCACAGCTCAGTCCTGTTGACAGTACACAGAAACACAGCGCTCTTTGGAAACGGGGTCAGCCTAACACAAGGTCACATGACCCCACGCTTCACTCAGTGTTGATCTTTTCATTTTATAGTGCTTTTCAGAGGCTTCATAGTCAACACAGAACATAGGAGGGAGTAGGTCCCCTTATCTAAATAAAGCTTTCACGCACTTCAAAATAGTGACAGGGATTATCTATAGTTCTAGTCTTGTCATAGTGACATTTGAAAAATTGCTGATAAGACTCAAACATGAATGCTAATACTACCAGGTGAGTTAGAGCTTCTGTTTGTCTCTGGCTAATGGCCCCCATTAACCCTTGACACCCCTACCTGTATACAGGTTGAAAATGGCACATTTTGTCATTGATAAGGGCCTACATTGGAATGCAGTGGCTGTACAGTAACATGTTATACATGACGTCAGAGCTCAGGATCTCCGCTTCACAGCTCTGTATGGGTTTTGACTGCCAGACATTCTGAATTTGAGCACTGTGTGTGACGTTGCCCCCATCCCTCCTGATAATTTGGCAACATTTGGGGGGGAGCAGTGAGGGAAATGCTATAAATTACAAGGACTTGGTGTATTTTGAAAATTGAGACGTTGTGGATTATAAAAAATACTGCTTTGATGTCATACAAGCAAGTCCAAATGTGCACTTCACATTTCCATGTCATTATACTCTATATATGTAATATAGTGTCAAAGTTCATGATCACTGTTTGATGTATACTGAACAAAAAAATGAAACACAACATGTAAAGTGTTGGTCCCATGTTTCATGAGCTGATATTAAAGATCCCAGAAATGTTCCGCAATCACAAAAAGCTTATTCAATAAAATGTTGTGCACAAATTTGTTTACATCCCTGTCAGTGAGCATTTCTTCTTGGCCAAGATAATCCATCCACCTGGCAGGTGTGGCATATCAAGAAGCTAATTAAACAGCATGATCATTACACAGGTGCACCTTGTGCTGGGCACAATAACAGGCCACTCTAAAATGTGCAGTTTTGTCATACAACACAATGCCACAGATGTCTCACGTTTTGAGGGAGTGTGCAATTGGCATGGTGACTGCAGGAATGTCCACCAGAGCGGTTGCCAGATCATTTAATGTTCATTTCTCTACCAAAAACCATCTCCAACGTCGTTTTAGAGAATTCGGCATTATGTCCAACCTTACTCACAACCGCAGACCACATTTAACCACGCCAGCCCAGGAACTCCATATCCGGCTTCTTCACCTGCGGGATCATCTGAGACCAGCCACCCGGACAGCTGATGAAACTGAGGAGTATTTCTGTCTGTAATAAAGTTATTTTGTGGGGAAAAACTAATTCTGATTGGCTGGGCCTGGCTCCCCAGTGGTTGGGCCTGGCTTCCCAGTAGGTAGGCCTATGCACTCTTAGGCCTATCCATGGCTGCGCCCCTGCCCAGTCATGTGAAACCCATAGATTGGGGCCTAATTAATATATTACAATTGACTGATTTCTTTATATGAACTCTAATTCAGTAAAATGTTAAATGTTTATTTTTGTTCAGCATAGTTACAAGATGACATGGCGTTATACCCTGGGTAGTCAGAATGAGCCTACAGTATGTTTGTTGTATTGTGAAGAAATTATGCCCACCTGACCCTGATTTTGATATTTAAAATGGACCGTTTTTGGATTGCGTAAACAATAGTAATTGTGTAAAGCGGGGATGCAGGGCTGTGTTCCAAGCACAACGACACGTTTGCTTGCTCTAGTTCCTCGCCGGCACAGCTTGGAGAGCTCAAAAGAAAGGCACTTTTTATAGTTTAAGACACTTAGTCATAAAGGTGCATTGAAAATCCTTAAGAACTGTGCACACATTGGAGAGCTGTGGACCCCTGGAAAGACCCACATTTTCCTGGAATATTTTTGTTGCTGAATGTATCCAGAGTATTTTCACATTTCCTAATTAACAAATGAGGCAAAGTACAGTAAATGTGAAATGCACATAAAATCAAGTGTAATGTTTGGATTCAGTCTTGTCAGGTGAGCTGTTGTCCTGACCTTTTTTAGTCTAAGACTTTTCCCGTAATCTCCAAACTGTCCTCTTTTTAATTGCTACAATGGTTATGCATATGCTTTCTATATTTCTTCTGTAAGAAACATTACAATTTAACCCTATCCATATAGGCCAATATAATAGTTCCTGTTGTCTTGTTAGTTCCTTTTAGTGAGTCCTCTCCTTGTGAGGTCTGTGTGCCTGGGCTTTGTAGGGGTTACCTTGTGGTGTCTGGCGTTTTGTGTGCTGATTGGTATCTCATACGGGACCGGGCTCTGTCTGTGTACTGGTAGAGGCTGGGTTCCAGGCCAGGGTCACCTAAACCCACTGCCTCTGGCTCTTCACCATCAATGCAGACAACAGAGGAGGAAACACAAGTCTACAAATGGCAACTGAGATTTAAGACCAGAAGTCAGAGCAGCCTCCATCCTGTCCCTAAAGAGTGTCTAAGCTCATTTCTGTGAGTGCTGGTGTAAGCAGGAGGCACCCCATTCAAAGTGATTAGTTTGACTTCCTCACGGGTTCCATCTGACAAATTGCAGACAGGCAAATCAATGTATGCCATTTGCCATCACCAAACTGGCAGGATGGAGCAAGAGCGTCCTTAAATCAGCTCACACAATTTATCCCCACAATATTCCTATTTTCTGCGGTGCTATACAAACTTAAGTCTAAGCAAAGCTCACAAATCAAACACTTTTCCTTCACCTTCTCAACTGACTTGCCTTGGTAAACAACGAAACCCTTCTCTCTCCCTCAGTGAGTGCCCAGCGGCCAGACTCTCTGTCCCTGGCGGTGGCTAAGCCAGACTTGTGGACATCGAGCGGTGACGGGGAGGTGAGGCTGAGGATGGGGGAGTCAGGCTTTGCCTCTGAGCCCCCACTCACCGTAGACCAGATGTTTAAGACTGCTGTGGAGAGGTTTGGCAGCTACACTGCCCTGGGCTGGAAGGAGGGAGAGCAGACCAAGACAATCAACTACCAGGAGTACTACCAGGCCTGCCGCACCGCTGCCAAAAGCTTCCTCAAGGTGAGACTAAAGACACAGACCAACTCTGCTGACACTTGACTGCTGTACATTGCATGTCAGAACAATGTGGCAAGAGAAAACCCATAACAATACATGTGTATAGTTATCGAGTGTTACATACAGAGGAGAACTGTAAAATTATGTTATTTTATTAAACACTTTCTTGGTGCTCATGTCTCCACTTCTCCAGTCATAAGAATGGCTTATCGACATCAGTTCCTTAAGTGCGACATTGCAACAGAGAAACTAAGTATGAGAGAAAGTTCTGTTGGCTTGGCAACAATGTATCCTCAAACTAAATATCAAGACAAGCAAAAGAGAACCACTGTGGACTTAAACTTAGGAGCACCAGAAGAAATGTTTACATTGATTGAGAGAGCCTGTATTGGGCCAATAAGAATTCTAGCTACTTCTGATTAGTATTTCTGATTTGTCTTAACTCACCACCACTAATGAGCTGTGGAGCTTCTCAAAGAAAAATGTTCTTAACTTCAAACGGCAAGTTAACAAAGTCTGTTTTTACATCCACTGACAATAGTTCCTCAATGTATTAGAAAAATCTTTCCAAATCAAAATGTATTTGTCAAATGCTTGAGGCAACGGGTGTAGACTAACAGTGAAATGCTTACTTGCGGGTCCTTTTTCAACAAAGAAGATGAGGTAAAAACTAAACAAAAATCAAATGCAAATAGTGACATAAATACACAGTAAATAAATAACATGGCTATATATTTTTTAATAACATGGCTATATATAGGGAGTACCAGTACCAAGTCGATGTGCGGGGGTACGAGGTTATTGAGGTAGCTATGTACTGTACATATAGGTATGGGTAAAGTGACTAGGCAACAGGGTAGATGATAAACAGTAGCAGCAGTGTATGTTTTTGTGTGTTGGTGTGGGTAGAGTCCAGAGTGTGCAAGAGCGGGTCCATTCAGGTAGTCCAGGTGTTTAGAAGTCTTATGGCTTGGGGGTAGATGATGTTCAGGGTCCTGTTTGTTCCAGGCATGGTACATTGGTACTGCTTGCTGTGTGGTAGCAGAGAGAACAGTCTGTGGCCTGGGTAGCTGGAATCAGAAAATGTTTTGGGCCTTCATCTGACACTGCCCGGTACAGAGGTCCTGGATGGCACGGAGCTCAGCCCCAGTGATGTACTGGGCCGTATGCACTAGCCTCTAGAGCCTAGCGGTCAGATGCCAAGCAGTTGCCATACCAAGCGGTTACGCATCCAAGATGCTATCAATGGTGCCGATGTAGACATTTTTGAGGATCTGAGGGCCCATGCCAATTCTTTTCAGCCTCATGAGGGGGAAGAGGCATTGTCATGCCCTCTTTACGACAGTGTTGGTTTGTTTGAACCATGATAGAGCCTTAGTGATGTGAATACCGAGGAACTTGAAGCTCTTGACCCACTCCACTACAGCCCTGTCGATGTGAATGGGGGCCTGCTCGGCCCTCTGTTTCCTGTAGTCGCCAATCGGCACCTTTTAACTTACTGACGTTGAGGGAGAGGTGTTGTCCTGGCACCACACTGCCAGGACTCTGACCTCCCCTATATGCTGGCTCGTTGTCGGTGAACACTGTCGTGTCGTCTGCAAACTTAATGATGGTGTTGGAGTCGTGTGCAGCTACGCAGTCATGGTTGAACAGGGAGTACAGGAAGGGATTAAGCACGCACCCCTGACGGGCCACTTGTTGCCTACCCTCACCACCTGGGGGCGGCCTGTCAGGAAGTCCAGGAATCAGTTGAAGAAGGAGATGTTCAGTCCCAGTGATCTTAGCGTAGTGATCAGCTTCCAGGGCACTATGGTGTTGAACACTGAGCTGTAGTCAATGAATGGCATTCTCACATAGGTGTTCCTTCTGACCAGGTGGGAAAGGGCAGTGTGGAGTGCAATTGAGACTGCATCACCTGTGGATCTGTTGAGGCGGTATGCGACTTGGAGTGGGTCCAAGGTGTCTGAGATGATGTTGTTGATGTGAGCCAGGACCAGCCTTCCAAAGCATTTCATGGCTACAGATGTGAGTGCTATGGGATGATAGTCATTTAGGCAGGTTACCTTGGCATTCTTGGAAACGGGGACTATGGTTGTCTGCTTGAAACATGTAGGTATTACAGACTGGGTCAGGGAGAGGTTGAAAATGTTGGTGAAGACACTTGCCAGCTGGTCAGCGCATTCTCTGATTACACATCCTGGTAATCCGTCTGACCTTGCAGCCTTGTGAATGGTAACCCGCTTTAAAGGTCTTCCTCGGCTATGGAGAGCGTGATCACACAGTCGACCGGAACAGCTGGTGCATTCAAGCATGGTTCCGTGTTGCTTGCCTCGAGTGTAGAAGGCATCCGGCTCTCCCTTTCGATAACCACCAAGCCTCTGTGTGAAAGGGAAAAATGTCATGCTCTGATCCAGTGGAAACTTCATAAAATACCTGATTTACCTCTTATCCCGTGCCTGTCCGGAGCACACTGGCACGGGAAACTCGGAGGGGCCCAGAATAGTTGATACAATGTTGCAGATAGATGAATGCGATTGAATGAACATGAACAAACCTCCATGCATATTCAATGTTATTTATATATGATTTATGAGATATTTTAAATCAGAATATTTTCTACCAGCAATGCATTTATTTATTTGAAACTGTTCCATGAAAAATGTTAAAATAGGAAAATCTAAACTGTCACGCAGATTGGTAGAAATGGTAAGGTAAATTGGCACCCCACATGAAAAAGATTGCCGACCCCTGAGGTGCGTTCAACAAGGGAGATTGTTCACAAATGCTGGCTAACACTAGCTAACATATTTAATTTGTTTTGTTAGCCGCAACCGTTAGCTAACAGTCTGAGAAGGTAGAAGGCGAGCTATACACTACTCCAGACAACGCTTGGCATTGCTGATGGGGATCTTAGGCTTGTGTGCGGCTGCTTGGCCATGGAAACCCATTTCATGAAGATCTCGACAAACAGTTATTGTGCTGACGTTGCTTCCAGAGGCAGTTTGGAACTAAGTAGTGAGTGTTGCAACGGAGGATAAGCTATTTTTACGCACTTCAGCACTTGGAGGTGAGCATGTGTGGCCTACCACTTTGCAGCTGAGCCGTTGTTGCTCCTAGACATTTCCACTTCACAATAACAGCTCTTATAGTTAACCAGGGCAGCTCTAGCAGAGCAGAAATGTGACACGGTGTTGGAAAGGTGGCATCCTATGACGGTGCCACGTTGAAAGTCACTGAGCTCTTCAGTAAGGTCATTCTACTGCCAATGTTTGTCTATGGAGATTGCATGGCTGTGTGCTCAATTTTTATACGCCTGTCAGCAACGGGTGTGGCTGAAAATAGTCAAATCCACTAATTTGAAGGTGTGTGTGTGTGTATGTGTGTATGTGTGTATGTATGTATGTATGTATGTATGTATGTATGTATGTATGTATGTATGTGTATCTATTCTCATGCTGTATGTGTGTGTTTGTCCACAGCTTGGCTTGGAGCGCTACCATGGGGTTGGCATTCTGGGCTTTAACTCTGCTGAGTGGTTCATTTCTGACATTGCTGCCATTTTGGCTGGGTGAGTCCCTCTACTCCTGTTTCGGGGGGGATGGGTCTGACACATTCCCTGTTACTTACACTAGCCCCGTCATGTAAGTATGTGTGATGTGCAGAAGGGTTCCCGCTCACTGATATACTGTAGGCCCCATCTAGATTGTGTAAGCATCTTATATGACTACAACCAAAGACATGATGAGATATGACATATGAGCCTGTCAGAGCAGCATAGTGTTTGACCTTGAATTCAGCATGTAGCCTGTTGGTCACATTAAAACAGTTTGATAGATCGCTGAGGTATGCCAAACACAATGACTACTCTGTTCTTGCTTTTCAGTTGTATCAGCAAATAGCTATAATCAGAAACCAAAACTCTAGAGCATGATCAGAAATCCAAACTCCATACAGTATGTCAAAACAAATCAAAGTTAATTTAGAGCTTGGAGTGTTTCCCACTGTCAGAACTGGTTATGTGAGAACATATGCCATGTGTAATTGGCAGAGAAGTTAGACTTACAATAACTTACTGTTCTGGGTGGATCAAGGCCTCACCTGTTGCATTCTTGTTTCATGATGATCATAACTTTCTGAAATACATTCTTTCTTAGCAGAGTTGCCAAACCTGTCTGTAGGAAAGGAATCTTTTTTGAGTTTGATGGAACATAAAGGCAACAACTCACTGTACTGTTTTCTCTTGTGTTGCCAGTGGGTTTGCAGTGGGCATCTACACCACAAACTCCCCAGATGCTTGCCAGTATGTAGCAGAGAACTGCAAGGCCAACATCATTGTGGTGGAGAATCACAAGCAGCTGCAGAAGATCCTACAGGTAAGCCTAGAGGATGTAAGGTGATTTGATTGATTCATTCTCCAGGGATACCTTTTACGTTTTAGTGTATTCCACCACTGTGGAATCTGACGCAGATATCTAAAATGAGTGTCTTTCCTCCAGGTTCAAGACAAGCTGCCACACTTGAAAGCCATTATCCAATACAAAGATGCACTTAAAGAGAAGAGACCAAACCTCTACACGGTATGAATGGAGTGTCAACGATTTAGATTTCATTTGAACAACCGAACACAGATCCATGCCTTCTGTGTCTTTTTTTTTTTTAGAAGTGTTCATAACACAGTACGTTTTCTGCAGGTTCGTTCCCCCCCCCACTCTATCCTGAATATGTCTGTCCTGTATTGTCTGCACAGTGGACTGAGTTTATGGAGCTGGGCCGTGATGAGCCCGACACAAAGCTGGATGATATCATCACTCTCCAGAAGCCCAACCAGTGCTGCACACTGATCTACACTTCAGGTACCACAGGCCAGCCCAAAGGAGTGATGCTCAGCCACGACAATGTGAGTGACACTGACTACAAACACCCACCACTAACACTAGTCTTTGGTTGCATATTTGGTTTCCCACGGCCAGTGTAAAGATATCAGAGTGCTATACTTAAGCAATAATATACCACACCCGAGGGGGTGTGGTATATGGCCAATATACCATGGCTAAGGGCTGTTCTTAAGCGCGACGCAACCCGAAGTGCCTGGATATACAGCCCTTAGCCATGGTATATTGGCCATATATCACAAACCCCCATGGAGCCTTATTGCTATTATAAACTGGTTACCAACGTAATTAGAGCAGTAAAAATGTTGTTATACACATGTATACGGTCTGATATACCACGGATATACCACAGCTGTCAGCCAATCAGCATTCAGGGCTCTACCACCCAGTTTATAATATCCTTTAAAGGTTGCTTATCAAGATGTAGCCTCGTATCTATTCAAACTCCCCTTTTGGTCTGAGTTTACCTGCTAATGACCTGTATTGTACTTGACCGTCTCTCCCTCTGCAGCTGACATGGACAGCGTTCGCAGTAGGCCGCTATGTCCGGCTGGCAGAAGCCACCAAGTCTCAGGAGATTGTGGTCAGCTACCTGCCCCTCAGCCACATCGCTGCTCAGATGGTGGACATCTGGGTCACCATGAAGGTCGGAGGGGCAACATACTTCGCCCAGCCAGACGCACTGAAGGTGAGGTCTATTCTCGTTTATGAGAATCCCAAGAGGACATTTTTCTGGTTTTTCCATCTCACTGAGAAGACTGTTATTCAGTCCCTTACATCACCTTGTCCTCATCTTCGATAAACCTAGTGTGTAATCCAGTTAAGGGAGGAAGATTAAGATCAGAGTTTTCACAAGTTAAAATGATACCCTGTCCTCACACAAGACAACTCTTTGTTTCCCTGTTGATCAGATCATTAGTGTTTCTGCTCTCTGTGAAAAGGCTTTTCACTAAATAAGTGCCAGCTTTGCACGTTGCAATTGCAAACTCTTTTGAACAGTTCTGTGATTCTCAGGAGCTGAACTGTCTTTCTCAATATGCCAGTGTCAGTGATACTCCACACACACACACAGTCACACATACTTTTTGCCCTTTAGTGTGTGTATATGTTGTGACTGAGCTCCATTCCTGTCTGTTCTCAGGGCTCCCTGGTTAACACAATGAGAGAGGTGCGTCCCACAGCCTTCATGGGCGTACCACGTGTCTGGGAGAAGATGCAGGAGAAGATGAAGTCCGTCGGGGCCAAGTCGTCCACCGTGCGCAGAAAGGTGGCAGTCTGGGCCAAAGGAGTGGGTCTGCAGACCAACCTCAGCAAGATGAACCAGTATGTGTTATACATGGGCCTATTTAGTAGGGAGGGGCGGATCTGTATCACCACCTCTGTGGTTCTGACTTTGCAGCGATTTCCCTCAAGGCGAATACTACAGGATCAGTAGTTGTCTTGCCCACGCACAGTATAATAATGCTAGCACAGTATGTACAGTAGTGAACTATAGCCTGGGGTATGAAGAGAGACATGTTCTGATGTTGTATTAAACTCCTGCTTCCTCTTCCGCCTGCTCAGGAATGGAGCTATGGCGAGGATGCCCATGAACTACCGCTTGGCCAAGAAGCTGGTGTTCAAGAAGGTCCGTAAGGCTCTGGGTCTGGACCGCTGCACCAAGTGTTACACAGGCGCCGCCCCCATCACCAAGGATACCCTGGAGTTCTTCCTCAGCCTGGACATCCCAGTGTACGAGCTGTACGGAATGAGTGAGAGCACTGGACCTCACACCATCTCTCTGCCCGACGCGTTCCGCCTCACCAGGTAACTATACCCTCCACATACACCTAAACACACAAGGCCTGAAATGACATATTACAGCTTTTAGAAAGTATTTTTGTTATATATGCTTTGTGTTTGATTAAGATCTGCAAAGTTAGTGATTTATGTCTTGTCTCCCTAGCGTTGGGAAGTTGATCCCTGGTTGTGAGACTAAGATTAACAATCCTGACGAGGAGGGCAACGGGGAGATCTGCTTCTGGGGACGCCACGTCTTCATGGGCTACCTAAACCAGGCCGACAAGACCGAGGACGCCCTGGACACTGAGGGCTGGCTGCATTCTGGAGACCTGGGCAAACAGGACGACAACGGCTTCCTCTTCATCACTGGACGCATCAAAGGTACAGTCTTCTCTACACACTCTATAACCCCATCTGTAAAATACCCCCAACCCTATCCCGGTCATCAGAACCCAGCTTTAAATGGAATAGACTGATGTTTTATTAAAGCCTCAGTCCACAGAAGATAGCATTTTATTGTCTGGCTCCACATAGAGACCTATCCTAAATAAAACTTGTGTTTCAATGTGTGTCCAGAGCTGATCATCACAGCGGGTGGAGAGAACATCCCTCCAGTGCCAATCGAGGATGCTGTGAAGGAGGCCGTGCCGCTGGTTAGCAACGCCATGCTCATTGGAGACAAGAGGAAGTTCCTCGCCATGCTGCTCACCATTAAGGTATGAACTGTTGGCTACAGTACTGTTTTATAATTGTTTTATTTTACCAGGTAAGTTGACTAGGAACATATTGTCATTTAAAGCAACGACCTGGGGAATAGTTACAGGGGGGGACGAGAGGGGATGAATGAGCCATTTGGAATTGTTTGTGTGTCGGTGTGAAACCAAATCCCCATGCCAACCAAGTCCCCATGCCAATATGGCCTATCTCAAAGGTCATATTTCAAGTTCTGACAAAACATCTTCTTCAGAACAGGGATGTTATGTTGTGTATCATGGCTATCTATTACAGCCACTTTTAGAGTATCTAGTAGTTGAGAAATACCATGTGTAATCAGATGCAGCCTGCATTAGAGATTGCACAGTGCTGTATAAACTCATCACTGCTCCTAATCATGTAATCACCAGATGGGGCAAGGTCATAGTGGGTTATTCACAATTCTTCTTTATTGTAAGTTATACGACTTCTGCCCAACCACTGCCACCTGGTGGACATTTTAGCAAACTGCAAGTCTTTATGGTATCATTGTCAGTTAATAGGATTCATTGACAAAAGATAAATGATTCATGAGCAAAACAACCTTCTAAGAAAATGTGTTTTTTTTGTTTCAGGACTCCTTCCTGAATAAAACATCTGTCTCTTTACCCCTCAGTGCCAGGTGAACGGAGACACTGGTGCTCCTGAAGATGAGCTGATGCCCGAGGCCGTAGAGCTGTGTCGGAAGCTGGGGAGCAACGCCATGCGAGTCTCAGAGATCGCCGGTGGGCGTGACCCGGTCATCCATGCCGCTATCCAGGAGGGTATCAACCGCGTGAACGAGAAAGCCACCTCCAACGCCCAGCGCATCCAGAAGTGGACCATCCTAAACCAGGACTTCTCCATCCCTGGGGGAGAGCTGGGTGAGCGGGGCGGGGAGCAGCCTGGGCAGGGGCCCTGGGTAGGACGGTGTGCATGTTTGTTTAATGCCATGTTCTTCTCTTCTGGTCCTGAAGGACTGCAGTGTCGTTTTTCCCAGGTCACTATATAAGCTAGACTCAAGTTTCCATAATGTTGCCTCATTTCCATTCATTTCAATAGAATTGTTTTTGTTTGACCTTTCTGTCTACTACAGACCATGTTGTCACTGTAGTTTATCACCTATCCAGTGGCGGGTGTTGATGAGCATAACAGCAGGATTTATATAGCCGACTGTCTCGTTCTCTCTCTCAGGCCCCACTATGAAGCTGAAGAGGCCGGTGGTCATGAAGATGTACAAAGAGCAAGTAGAGAATTTCTACAAGGAGGTGGTGACCCCAAGCACCCCTGATAACTCCATGCCCCCCAAATAGGCATTGGACAAAAATACCCCTGCAGAGCAATTCAGAGAAACACTACAAAAGACATGCAGACAGAACAGTCTAAGACAACCACTCCTTGTTCAGTTCCTGTTTCTCTCCTGTGAACATGTTTTGCTAGCTTCCTCCTTTCATTATTGGGTTTTGTTTACATTTGTGGGTGTTGTAAAGAAAAAAATATAAGGAAAACATCCATGAGAAGCCATTGTAAGCCTTTAGGATTTTTTTTTTAAAGATGAGTTGTTGATATGCTGATTTCAGCTATTTATTTTGTATTATTGTGATGAAGAACAATAACATATGATAGATGAAGTACAGGTGTATGTGATGAGGCTTTGTGAATTTACTGTGATACTTGCAAATAAATTGCATAGAATCCAAAAAGTCCATAGGACATGGTAGTAGAATTTTGGGGGTTAAGTGTTACTATTTTTGTTTTGCCAAAGTCAGAAATTACTTGGACCAAATACACACATTTGGATGATAAATAATGATTACATCCAGTGATCCCTGGTCTGGATTAAAAATAAAATATGAAGTAAAATGACAGGGAAAGAAAACACTGAACATATCATTGTTCTATTTATTGTATTGTTTTTCTCTGTCTGGTTTGAGTTTTGATGAAAGTGCGTCTATCATTGTGTAGTAGCTCCTAAATAGTGCAGTTCTGCAATAAATACACAAGACAAGCCCTGGGACGACCAATGAAAATTAAGTTGTAGATTTAGTTGATTCCTTGGCGCCATAAGCACATGGCACAATTTTGAGCTTCTGCACCTACCTTATCTGAGAGAGAGCATCCAGATCTTTATGCTACAGAACCATATCATTCAAGCCATATTAGTTTAGTCATGTTTTATATCCAATGAGTTTTACGGACTCTGATCGTCTGTGTGACACAGCCTACGCAATTGCCTGGTCTTGTTGGGATGTTTTGTAACGATTGTGTAAAATTGCTGTGACCATTTAAATACTGTAAATATGTTTTGCTTATTTCCTCTTCTCTGGTCTTCATCAGAGAACGTGTTAGTCTACAGATCAGTCTTGTCTTGAAGTGTGAGAGCCACCACTTTCCTCATGCATACCAGCACAACGCAGACGCGTGTGATGAGAAAAGAGTTTGGTCCTTGCACCACTGAATTTGTCTTTCTGAAAACCGGTTCATTATGTTCTCTGGGGTAACTAATCTAAACGAGAATTGAATAGCATTTCAAAATAAGCAGTCATCCTGAAACATAGATACAATCTTACCTAAGACCGGTGTGGACTGGTGTTCACTCTTATTACATTGCAAATACTCTCCCTAAACACACATATATGCATGCTGAGTGGAATTGTGAAAACCATGTATCTCTGCTACCTGCTGTACATGTTAGGAGAACTTGGACTTATGTGTCTTATTGCTGGTTGTGAATTTTGGCCATTTGTCAAACCTTTGAGTCAGTACTTGCAAAACATACTCCCAGGTACATTGTAGTAGGAAGAAATTCATTTGATTTGTGATTAAGACTTTGGCTTCCAGTACCTTTATCTTTTGATGAAATGTTTAAAACAAAGTCATCTAATACTAATGAAATCCAAAGATCCCAGTTGTAAACAATTGCCACTAACATGCCATTGTCTCAGATGAAAGTGAGTAGGTCAAACCCCTTGCAGTTTGCAGAGATGTTAGAGTGCTTCCATATTCAGAGAGAAGCTCAACTGGAGACCCATGTTGATGTTCAGGAAGACCTGTAAATAAACTATTAGCTTACCAAGAGTGACCTTGTATTGTTTGTTGAATGAAGTTGTGTACAGAATCAAACATTACAGAAAATGAAGGTGAATCAGTATTTTCTTTTCCCAACTGATTTCTGCCTTCCTGCAGAATTCACTGGTGTCATAGATTTGTTGGTGCTTGTACTGGAATAAAAGACACACTGAAGAGCGTTAGCTACTGCAACTAGCCCGTCGAAGCTCCATACCAAGGAAGCCCCATGCAAATGCAAAGTTACCTTCCTAATACCAGGAGGACTTTGAGCTGTTGGAAAATCTTTTTATTTTATTTTTTTTTACATGCAAATCAAATGCATACAAGACAGTTCATGACTGCCAACTAAAGACACATTATTCCGGTTTTACCTGCGTCTCAAGCACTTTTCTTGTATTGGGTGGGGAAGAGTATTCCATATGTGACCTAGCTGGGAAATAAGTTACTCATTCTGTAATATCAAGAGTAGTTATTTTTGCATAATCTTCAATTAGATGGTAGCTATAAGATTATTTTCAGGTAGACACACACAGTACAATGCACAAATGCATGTATAAACCTTATCAAAACCTTTTGAACTCTGCAGTGCCTGATTCACCCCACAATCTGCTCAACATGACTGACCTCCACCCCTTCCAACAGAGCCCATCAAACTGGTCAACTAAGAGCCACAAACACAGACAGTACTCAATTACTTTAATATGATTAAAAAATAAAAAATAACAGTTCTCCTTATTACAACTTGCATTATATGGCCACATGGTGGCATTGTATGCCAAGTTTAAAATACAACATTTTGTTTTTCAGCCCAAGGTAGCATTAACCAAATAAATGGAACACATTTTAGCCCCCCCAAGCAAACCCTCCCTTGATAAATAAATACAGCCAACCCCATCCCCGACACATGACAACCATTGACACAGGAAACGGCCCTCCGCACATGCCCCCCCCCTCACATTCCTAACAGCGTCAGGAGAAGGAACAGTCACCATTTGCTGCTTTTGTCTTTCTATATTGTTAAAATCCACAGTAGATGGTCTACCTTTGATTAATCACACACTCTAACGGCCCTAAGTTTTAGAACCTCATTCAAGAGTTTGACTATTTTCTACATTGTAGAATAATAGTGAAGATATCACAACAATGGAATCATGTAGCAACCAAGGAAGTGTTAAACAAATCAAAATATGCTTTATAGTTGATTCTTCAAAGTAGTCACCCTTTGCCTTGACAGCTTTGCACACTCTTGGCATTCTCTCAACCAGCTTCATGAGGTAGTCACCTGGAATGCATTTCAATTTACAGCGCCTTGTTAAAAGTTCATTTGTGGAATTTCTTTCCTTCTTAATGCATTTGATCCAATCAGTTGTGTTATGACAATGTAGGGGTGGTATACAGAACATAGCGCTATTTGGTAAAAGACCAAGTTCATATTATGGCAAGAACAGCTCAAATAAGCAAAGAAAAAAACAGTCCATCATAATTTTAAGACAGGAAGGTCAGTCACTAAGGAACATTTCAAAAACTTTGAAAGTTTCTTCAAGTGTAGTTGCAAAAACCATCACGCTATGATGAAACTGGCTCTCATGAGGACCGCCACAGGAATGGAAGACCCAGAGTTACCTCTGCTGCAGAGGATAAGTATTAGAGTTACTAGCCTCAAATTGCAGCCCAAATAAATGCTTCACAGAGTTCAAGTAAGACACATCTCAACATCAACTGTTCAGAGGAGACTGTGTGAATCAGGCCTTCATGGTCTAATTGCTGCAAAGAAACTACTACTAAAGGACACCAATAAGAAGAAGAGACTTGGCTTGGGACAAGAAACACAAGCAATGGACATCAGACCAGTGGCAATCTGTCCTTTGGTCTGGAGTCCAAATGGGAGCTTGTTGGTCCCAACCGCCGTGTCTTGTGAGATGCAGAGTAGGTGAACGAATGATCTCTGCATGTATGGTTCCCACCGTGAAGCATGGAGGAAGAGGTGTGATGGTGCTTTGCTGGGGACACGGTCTGTGATTTATTTAGAATTCAAGGCTCACTTAACCAGCATGGCAACCACAGCATTCTGCAGCAATTTATTCCATCGCATCTGATTTGGGCTTAGTGGGACTATCATTTATTTTTCAACAGGACAATGACCCAACACACCTCCAGGTTGTGTAAGGGCTATTTTACCAAGGAGAGTGGTGGAGTGCTACATCAGATGACCTGGCCTCCACAATCCCCCTGACCTCAACCAAATTGAGATAGTTTGGGATGAGTCGAACCAGAGTGAAGGAAAAGCAGCCAACAAGTGCTCAGCATGTGGGAACTCCTTCAAGACTGTTGGAAAACCATTCCAAGTGAAGCTGGTTGAGAGAATGCCAAGAGTGTGCAAAGCTGTCATCGAGGCAAAGGGTGGCTAAGTGTTTAAAACTTTTTTAGTTACTACATGACTCCATGTGTGTTTTTTCATAGTTTTGACATCTTTACTATTATTCTACAATGTAGAAAATAGTAAAAATAATAAATCCTTAAATGAGAAGGTGTTTTAAAACTTTTGACTGGTAGTGTATATTGATATAGATTCAATTGAAATGCTTCCTTCCACCGCAGTATCTTTTTCTATGGTGTTATTGTTTAACAGTTTAAGGGATCGCACTTGGGATAAAAATACAGATAAATATTGAACCAAAGAGAGGGTGACAGTTTGTGCCTGGGCTTCGTAACCATGCCTCATAGAGTACGGACAAATAGAACACTGCCTCATACTTTGAGTTAAAAATACTCAAATTATAATAGGACATAAAAATACTTCTTCTCACTGAAAAGTCCACATTTTCCTCCTTGATAAACGTATACTGGATGATATAGACTTGGTTAGCTCATACATCAAACATATTCCCAACACCTGTTCCGTGGTGTCCAACTGCAACAACTATGATACACAATACAACATTCAGGGAAGTTCTCCATGGCGCAACATTAGGCCTAAAAGAACAGAATTGACAGCATGTTTCTGTATGTATAATAACACACGCCAACACAAATAAAAACTATTAAATCATTTTTAAAAAGGTTGGCAAAAAAAAATCTGTTGTATTGCATGTAAATATTGTATAAAATTCTTAAAAATACAGTTTAGATAATTACTTAAGTACTGAAGTCACCACAGCCAAAAGTGCAGAGGTACATAAATAAAAGATTGACTGTTGGTTGACGGTTGGTGGGGCTTCTCTATGGAAGAGCTGCACAGAGCTGCCTGCCACTCAACCCTTCAGCCCCTCATATTCACACACACGAGGACAAGAACCTTCCTCTCGTTTGAGACACACACAACCCATCCCACTCACACAGTTGCAAAGTACATCTTTTAAAAATCACTGGCAGGGATGTTGACATAGGCACAGCCATACAAATAAAGGGGTGGTGGACAGAGCAGAGTGGATGCAGAGAGGAAATTAAGGCGGTTGCTGTTTCACTCTCGAACAGATCCACACATTCAGACCTCAACACCACAGCACCCTCACAGAGGAGAAGAAGGGCCAGAGAGCTGTGTGTGCACTTTGCAGGCCCATGACACAGAACGGACACAACTATTAAAGCTATTATCATCAAAATAAATACAGCTGTTCACTAGGTGAAACAGAAGGAAAGTGAGGGGGAGCACCCAAAGAGAAAACTTTACCGTTAGTCTGAGTGTGAAACCACAGTGGACGTGAAGGCTAGAGGAGCCCCAGTAAGAGAAACATGACTGACTGAAGCCTGGTCTGGCACTGATCCTATCTATAGAAAACTAAACCTCAGGCACAACACAATATCAGCTATACAACCATTCATATTAGGATCTGGAAAGAAACAAGGCAAAGTACCACTGCTGATGAACAGATGAGTCTTAGGATTTCTGGAAGGCTTGTGTTCCTAATAATAGCAGAGATAGATCACTGGAAGTAGCCTCCAATTTGCACAGAAACCCCACTGGGAGGATCAACTGATTTTAAGAGAGGGCACTTATATGACAAACGGAATTTCAGGCTTCCCAATTAACACTTAGTCAGGAGAGGGACTTTGCTCTTTAACCAGTGTCAGTGGACCCTCACACTGGCCAACGCATAAAGGCACAGAGGATAATATGTTTGTTTCTAGCCCTAGAAAATGAGCAGTAATACATTCATAGCTCACAGGTATCTGAATCGCAATCCCCAAAATACTCCAAACTTATCAGTACAAGTTTGGACGGGGGGGGGGGGGGGGGGTCTATGGCTACGGCTTTTTTACACCCCCCCCCCCCCCCCCCCCCACACACACACACACTTAAAAGGCCATTCAGAAGTGATCCTCCACAGCTATTTCCCCTAGCTGTTGAGCCCTTTCATGCACATCGAGATGGAAGGAGGGAGGGACGTTTGAACTGACAAACTGACAAGAGATGAAGCCCATCCAGAACACTACCACCAATAGGCACATACACAACTTAGTGCCTGTGTGTGTAGAGACACCCTGGCATGGGACCCAAATGCCTCTCACTGTGTGTGTGTGTGTAAGGGCTGTTGCTTGTGCTCAAGCTAGCTTAAAGAACACTGAAAAAGTGACTAACGAAAGACATCCCCCCCCTAAAGCCTCAAATACTCACACAGACACACTCTCCCTCACACACACACACGAATGCATGCATGCATGCATAGACAGGAATATTCCTATAGAGAAATTAACTCCAGCAGAGATGAGGGGGAGGGGAGGAGTGTTGTGCCGGGTAAGAGTGTGAGTGGGGAGGAAGGAGAGGAGAAGTATTGGGTTTGCAATGGCTAGAAGTGAGGCGAGAGGGGGAGGGAGAGGAGAGTGGTCGCATTCCACAGTTCTGCACACAGGCTGCTCTGCTGCTCTCCATAAGAAACATATATAATACATCTCTTGCCAGTCCCAGGCCAGCTCCCCTAGTCTGGTCCTCCAGTCCAGGTTAGAGGGACAGTGGCATAGCTGCTCTGACCTCATCCTCTCTCCTCCCTCATCCTGTTCTTCCATTCTCCAGAAAATAGTGAAAGTGTGTGTTCTGTTGTCCCGCTACAGCTCCACCTCCCCAGTGGGGGTCCAGGGGCCGAGGAGAGACAGCAGCCCAGCACCGGCCCCGCCACGGTCCTCTGCGCTGCAGGCTTCCTGTCACGTGGCCGTGGTCTCCAGGCAGCTCTGTAGTTTGCGCACGGTCAACTCGTCCAGAGAGAACAGGTCAAAGTCAAAGGTGGTGTTGGTCACGTTGAAGTGGCCCGTCTCCTCGATCAGATTCACTATCTGGGGAGAAGAGGGTAATACCCGGGCTTAGATGAACATAAAATCACATTGAACATACAAAATAGCGTGAACTGTGACATGATAAAGGTATGATAACAGAGGACTAAAACGTTAGTTTGTATACGCCACACACTTACATATGTAAACATAACAACCACACACATACCTGCTGTAGGACGTTGCGCTCCCTCAGAGCCATTAGTCTGCGGTGGAGGTCCACCAGCTCCTCTGTGTAGGCCTGAAGAGGATAGTGGAGAACTGCTCAGTGAGTTAACTATTAAAACCGGTCCATTCAGTATGTGATTACTGATTAACCAGTGTTGTCCGCTGCATCTATCTCAGTGAGTTGTACACCAGGAAGAATGTAGAGTGACAAGCT
The DNA here is from genome assembly GCF_057628025.1 of Oncorhynchus mykiss. Classification (NCBI taxonomy): domain Eukaryota; kingdom Metazoa; phylum Chordata; class Actinopteri; order Salmoniformes; family Salmonidae; genus Oncorhynchus; species Oncorhynchus mykiss. Next base: position 67,738,950 of record NC_143026.1, read on the forward strand.
GGTAGTGACATCTAGACTAGTGGTGATAAAGCAGTACTGTAGAATTTGAACTAGAGTATATTGAGCAGTGCACTGGTAATATAATTACTTGATACAGATGTTTGAACTCAAGAGAAATAAGAAAAAAGGTAACAAAGTGTGAATATTTACCCTTCCTACCTTGTCGTATCCCTTCTTCAGCACCTTCTCTGGGCGGCTGCAGATGTCTGGGCTCTTCCTGCCCAAGACCTGCTCAGACAACACAGAGAGAGGTGGAGGGGGGGACAGAGGGATAAACAGATCAGAATGGGAAGGATGGTGCTTTAGGAGAGCAAATATTGATACCACACAGTCTGAGTGTGGTGCTGGGAATACAGAACCCACTGCTTAGCCATCAATGATAACATCCGTTAATGACAAACGTCAACACAGTACATATGCAGAAAGTAAAGTTGGTTGCGTGAGTAACAATCCTTAATGATGCCACTTCATCAGAGCGACAATGGAGAAAGCCGTCCTGGGAGAGATCCTCAGAGTCTGTGTTTTACCTTGTTATTGGAGGAGCTGTGTTTCTGTGGAGGCGGCGCCGGGTCTCGACTGGGGCGGTGCGAGCCTTCACTGCTGTCACTCTCGCTGTCCAGGCTCAGTCTGACAGGGAACAGGAGGGTAAAGGTCAGACAGCGCTCATTGTGCCCTGTTTAGCACAGGGAGCCTGTGTTTGTGGGTGGGAACACATGTTTTGGTGAAGGGATTAGCTTCAAATCTGGGTTTGTGTTCACTCAACTCCGACCATATAAATCTTTACAGATTTCCTTCAAAAACTATGTAACCCCTATAAAACAACAGCGAACACATGTATGGGCTTATGTGCTACAAATACTGACCCACTGTGTCTCATAACACAAATATCCATAGCTAAAGATAACCAGTGAAACTAATTGGAGGAGCATCGTATGTGAAAAGAAAGAGAGAGCAACAAACGTGGAGATATATGGAGCATTAGAGAGAGAATGAGAAAGGAGAGACACAGAATCTTACCGAGAGTCACGGTTGGGCGGGTTGGTCTTGACAGGCGTCCCTTCCTCTGAGCTGCTGTCATCATCATCTGACCCCTCGGACTGTAGGTCCTCCACCATAGAGCGCAGCGGGCCTCGAGTAGATTTACACACCAATAGAGAACATTTGCTAAAATGTACATGTACGCATCACAACCATCAACTAAACATCTGGATAGCTTAGTCTAAAAGAAAAACAAACATGAAATCTCCAATTGATGTAGATGCCAGTCAAGAGATGGTCATAGAGAACTTACCTTGGCCTTGTTTCTGTCCGGGCTCAAAATCAGACTCTGAGCTGGAGTCAGAGCTGGAGCTGGAGTTAGAAGGACTGGAGGGGACTGACTGTTCTGATTTGGAGGAGGCTTCATCCTCAGAGTTGGAGTCGTCAGACTCAGGCAGTTTCTTGGGCTCCTTGGCCTCCTGAGTGTCGGCCCTGCTGCTCTTGGGCCAGCGGCCTTTCTCCTTGGGGGGTTTCTTCTCTGGGTAGCCTGTGATGACTGAAGATGATGAAGAGACCCGGGGAGAGGCTCCGGTGAAGAGCACTGCAGCTGTCCCCTTAGATCCCTCTGAGCTGCCCTTCTTTGGCTTCTTGGCACTGGGTTTTGGAGACTCCGCAGTGGAAGGCCGCTTCCCGGGGGCTTTGGGCTCCAGTGGGCCCCCTCCCCCAGCCCCCCCTCCTTTGGGGGACATGCCCTCCATCTTGGCCTCCTTCAGTGTGAGTTTGGGCTCTTTGAAGGCGGCCTTGGGAAGGACCTTGCCCTCGTCTTTAACTTTGATCTCCGCTGGCTTCTTGGAAGAGGAGGATGAGGGCTCACGGGCACTCTTGCTGCTGCCCCCTCCTCCCCCGTCGCGGTCGCTGTCACCCTTTGACGCCGCCTTGCTCTCAGAGTCTTTGCGGGGGCGTTCGCGGTGCTCCTTGGTTAGCTTGTGGGGCTTGGGCCCTTTACTGCTGCCTCCACTGCCCTCTTTACTGGGCTCCTAAAGACAAGGACAATAGGACGATATTAAACACACAATCACTTTCAAATGGTGTGCTGGTATGGAATAATACGTAGAGTGAAGTTGGGCCCATACGCTCCGCCACATACACATCTATTTGTTGACAATCAAGAAAGGTAAGAGCATTTAAGTGTGCTTTACTCTCTCTATATTGTCTACACTGAGTGTACAAAATATTAAAGGACACCTGCTCTTTCTATGACATAGGCTGACCAGGTGAAAGCGATGATCTCTTATTGATGTCACTTGTGTAATCCACTTCAAATCAGTGTAGATGAAAGGGAGGAGATCGGTTAAAATAATTATTTTTAACTTGAGACAATTGAGACAGATTGTGAATAAGCAAGACAAAAGATTTAAGTGCTTTTGAACGGGGTATTGTAGTAGGTGCCAGGCACACCGGTTTGTGTCAAGAACTGCACGCCGCTGGGTTTTTCACACTCAACAGTTTCCCATGTGTATCAAGAATGGTCCATCACCCAAAGAACATCCAGCCAACTTGACAACTGTGCGAAGCATTGGGGCTCCCGAGTGGCGCAGCAGTCTAAAGCACTGCAGCTCAGTGCTAGAGGAGTCACTATAGACTCTGGTTTTAAAAATTGGAGTCAACAGTCTGTACGGTAGCACCATGGTGTAGCCGGTGGACAGGTAGCTTCTGTCCTCCTCTGGGTACATTGACTTCAATACAAATCCTAGTAGGCTCATGGTTATCACCCTCTTCCATAGACTTACACAGTAATTATGACAACTTCTGGAGGACGTCCTCCAACTTATCAGTGCTCTTCAAGCATGAACTTACATGTTGTCCACCCAATCAAAGGATCAGAGAATGAATATAGTACTGAAAGCATAAGCTACAGCTTGCTAGCACTGCAGTGCATAAAATGTGGCAGGTAGTTGACTCAGAGAGAGAAAGACAATAGTTGAACAGTTTTGAAAAAAAAAAAGAATTTCTTCCCAAAAAAGAGAGTAATTTTTTTTCACTTTCTTAGCTAGCAAATGCAGCTAGCTACTTTATCCTTCTGAAAAACCTTGCTCAAAACAGAGGAATTCTATGTAAGCTAGCTGGCTATGACTATCCAACACAACACTGGAACACTTCCAAGTCAAGGTAAGCATTTGGTTTTACAAATGTATTGCCTCCGGGGCCCGCCGGTGTAACTGCAAAACTGCTTACTGACTGTACACTAACATTACTGCATGATTGTAGCGGGTTTACTAACGCGTTAGTTCTATTAGCTATGTTGACTATGACGTTACTTTAGCTAATATGGTGACAACGATGGTGACAACGATGTAGGCTGTGTGTAGCGGTTATGATACATCATACAGCTGATGTGCTGTGCATTGAAGTCCGCAAGCGAAGGGAAAAAAAGATGAGAAAGGTGCATAGATGCGAGAAGGGATACAATGTGGCTGATACGAAAGTGAACTGTGTTTATGCGTGATCAGGGGTGTATTCATTCCGCCAATTCTGTTGAAAAAGGTTTCTTAAAATAGAAGCAAGCATAATGGCGATAAACATACGAGAATTTGAAACTCTCATTTGTAACTGTTGGACTAATGGTTACACCCTAGATCAGCTAGATGCAGGCAAGTGTGTGCAAGGTCACCATGTGTCACCATGTTGTGCATTTTCATTCATAGGCTAGGTTGTAGCAACCTCATAATGGAAATAGGGAAATGTGAGTACCATGTAGTAGCCTAAACCTATCACTGTTACATCGTACTGGGTGAATGGAATATAAATGACAGTCATTCAATATGCTTTAATAGATAGGTATAAGGCCATGTTCAAGAAAGAAAAAAAAGTCCTCAAAAGAGTCCTCATCTTAAAATGGCAGGCACACACACACACAGTTGAAGTTTACATACACCTTAGCCAAATACATTTAAACTCTGTTTTCCACAATTCCTGACATTTAATCCCAGTAAAAATTCCCTGTTTTAGGTCAGTTACGATCACCACTTTATTTTAAGAATGTGAAATGTCAGAATAATAGTAGAGAGAATGATTTATTTCAGCTTTTATGTCTTTCATCACATTCCCAGCGGGTCAGAAGTTTACATGCACTCAATTAGTATTTGGAAGCATTGCCTTTAAATTGTGTAACTTGGGTCAAACATTTCGGATAGGCTTCCTCAAGCTTCCCACAATTGGGTGAATTTTGGCCCATTCCTCCTGACAAAGCTGGTGTAACTGAGTCAGGTTTATAGGCCTCCTTGCTCCCACACGCTTTTTCAGTTCTACACACACATTTTCTATGGGATTGAGGTCAGGGCTTTGTGATGGCCACTCCAATACCTTGACTTAAGCCATTTTGCCACAACTTTGGAAGTATGCTTGGAGTCATTGTCCATTTGGGAGACCCATTTGCGACCAAGCTTTAACATCCTGACTGATGTCTTCAGATGTTGTTTCAATATATCCACATAATTTCCTAATTCATGATGCCATCTATATTGTGAAGTGCACCAGTCCCTCCTGCAGCAAAGCACCCCCACAACAGGATGCTGCCACCCCCGTGCTTCACGGTTGGGATGGTGTTCTTCGGTTTGCAAGCCTCCCCCTTTTTCCTCCGAACATAACAATGGTCATTATGGCCAAAAAGTTATATTTTTGTTTCATCAGACCAGAGGACATTTTTCCAAAAAGTACAATCTTTGTCCCCCATGTGCAGTTGCAAACCATAGTCTGGCTTTTTTTATGGCAGTTTTGGAGCAGTGGCTTCTTCCCTGCTGAGCGCCCTTCCAGGTTATGTCGTTATAAGACTCGTTTTACTGTGGATATAGATACTTTTGTACCTGTTTCCTCCAGCATCTTCACAAGGTTCTTTGCTGTTGTTCTGAGATTGATTTGCACTTTTTGCACCAAAGGAGACAGAACGCGTCTCCTGCCTGAGCGGTATGACGGCTGCGTGGTCCCATGGTGTTTATACTTGCGTACTATTGTTTGTACAGATGAACATGGTACCTTCAGGCGTTTGGATATTGCTCCCAAGGATGAACCAGACTTGTGGTCTACAATTTTTTTTCTGAGGTCTTGGCTGATTTCTTTAGATGTTCCCATGATGTCAAGCAAAGAGGCACTGAGTTTGAAGGTAGGCCTTGAAATACATCCACGGGTACATTGACTGAAATTATGTCAATTAGCCTATCAGAAGCCATGGCATCATTTTCTGGAATTTTCCAAGCTGTTTAAAAGGCAGTCAACTTAGTGTATGTAAACTTCTGACCCACTGGAATTGTGATACAGTGAATTACAAGTGAAATAATCTGTCTGTAAATAATTGTTGGAAAAATTACTTGTGTCATGCACAAAGTAGATGTCCTAACTGACTTGCCAAAACTACAGTTTGTTAACAAGACATTTGTGGTTGTTTTAAAGTTTTAATGACTCCAACCTAAGTGTATGTGAACTTCTGACTTAAACTGTATCTATATTTTTAACGAGGCAAGTCAGTTAACTTTTTATGGCTGCAGGGACAGTATTGTGTAGCTTGGATGAAAAGGTGCCCATTGTAAACGGCCAGCTCCTCAGTCATAGTTGCTAATATTTGCATATTATTAGTATTGGATAGGAAACACTCTGACGTTTCTAAAATTGTTTGAATTTAGTCTGTGAGTATAACAGAACTCATAGCAGGCAAAAACCTGAGAAATTCCACTTCCTGTTATTGTTTTTTTTCCCTGAGGTGGCAGATTTTCAACCAAGCTCTCATTGAAATTACAGCGAGATATGGATGAGTTTTCACTTCCTACACCTTCCACTAGATGTCAACAGTGAATAGAACTTTGTCTGATGACGAATGTGAAGGGGGGGGGTCGAATGACACAGGAAGTAGTCACCACTGCCACGAGTTGACCATGCATTCACTATGCACGTTCACAGGGGAAACACCTGCGTTCCACCGCTCATCTGAAGTCATTCTAATTCTCCGGTTGGAATGTTATTCAAGACATATGTAAACAACATTCTAAAGATTAATTCAGTACATCATTTGACATGTTTGACATGTTTCTACATTTCGTCACGTTATAGTGGACGCGCTTTGTGACTTTGGAATTGTTTACTAAACGCGCTAACCAAAGTAGCTAATTGGACATAAATAACGGACATTTTCGAACAAATCAAGCATTTATTGTGGACCTGGGATTACTAGGACTGCATTCTGATGAAGCTCATCAAAGGTAAGGAAACATTTATCATGTATTTTCTGGTTTCTGTTGACTCCAACATGGAGGCTAATTTGGCTTCTGTTTTGAGCGCCGTCTCAGATTATTGCATGTGTTGCTTTTTCCGTAAACTTTTTTTGAAATCTGACACAGCGGTTGCATTAAGGAGAGGTATATCTATAATTCCATGTGTATAACTTGTATTATCATCTTAATTTATGATGAGTATTTCTGTTGAAACGATGTGGCTATGCAAAAATCACTTGATGTTTTTGGAACTAGTTAATCTAATAAACCAATGTAAACTCAGATTTTTTTTGAAACGTGAACTTTATCAAACAAAACATGCATGTATTGTGTAACATGAAGTCCTATGAGTGTCATCTGATGAAGATAAAATTAATCACTAACCTTGAATTATCTTTATATCTGGTTTTTGTGAATGCTATATTTCGCTGGAAAATGGCTGTGCTTATAGTGGTTTGGTGGAGACCTAACATAATCGTTTGTAGTGCTTTTGCTGAAAAGCCTATTTGAAATCGGACACTTTGGTGGGATTAACAACGCGAATAGCTTTAAAATGATATAAGACACATGTAGGTTGTAGGAATTGTAATTATGAGATTTCTTTGGTTTTTGAATTTGGCGCCCTCTATTTTCACTGGTAGTTGTCATATAGATCCCGGTATTGGGATTGCAGCCATATTAAGAACAAATTCTTAATTACAATGACGGCATACGGGGGAACAGTGGTTTAACTGCCTTGTGCAGGGGCAGAATGACAGATTTTCACCTCTTCAGCTTGGGGATTCGATCCAGCAACCCTCCGGTTACTTGCCCAAAGCTCTAACCGCTACCTGCCACTCCACATATCCTTCAGAGAACCCAGCTGATCCATCACTACCCAAATCACTCTACTGTCAATGCACTCTTAGCCAAAGGCTCACCGGAGAACTGCCATTCACCTTGTGTCATTCTTATCATTCCACAACATGCATGTACGTATCCATACGCAAAACATAGATCGTCCACGTTAATACTATGATAATTAAACAGATTTTATGTTTTTAATCATGCCTGTGTATTTGGGATGATCCGTGACCCAGAACATGGAGTGGAAGTCCAGCTGGATTAATGAAAGGATCACATTATATGATTAAAAGCTGGGGGAACAAAAGGACACACACACCCACACAGGGTTCCCGTCCCTTATCTCAACTGTACTCTACTCTCCTATCCTCTGCTGTATTGACTGGTTGAGCAACACTTTACACATTCCTACTCCTTCTTATCGGTGTAGTAGGCGAGGTATGGTGCTAACCTTTGACCCGTGGGAGGTCTTGGTCTTCTTGGGGTCTGAGAAGGCAGACAGTGGGATGGTGGGGAGCATGGGGTAGTCTGGACTGGGCCTAGATACTGCCTCCGTCCCTTCCGGCACCACCATGACCTGAGAGACATAGAGAGGCAGAAGAGTGAGGACAAACAACAACACGGTACATTCTCTCTTGCCATTCCACTACAACACTCCCCACTCATCCCATATCATCCCACATGCATCCCTTTCCCCATCTTACCCCTCCAGCCTTGACCAGCTTGCGTCTGAACTCCCGTGTGGGGTTGTTAAAGGTGAGTTTCTCACAGCGCAGGTGATTGACAGGGGGGTTCCCCTCCAGGTTCAGGAAGAGGTCATAGTTGAAACACACCTTCTTAGGCTCCTCCTGTAAATAATAATGAGTTCACATATCTAGTCAGCCCTGCGCTGCCGAGCCCTGTTAAGTCCTTATCAGCAGCATATTATCAGCTAACAGTAAGAATAGCCGATACCCTGGCAAGTTAATAAGAGGCATATCTGGAGTGCACTCACTGATAAGCGCTAACATTCCACATTGGGAGAGAACAGTAGGACATTTTGGTAAACAAACGGATGCTTTCTGAACATGCCAGGAGTCAGAGTTACAGATAAAAGACAGAGGCCAGTAAAAACATTCCCAGCAGACATGCCAGATAAACTGTAGGCCTTTTTAAAACAGGACCTACAGTGACATGAGCAGGTGCAGACAGACAGTACACCAGCCAGACCAGCAGCCAAAGGCCCATTACTAGCATGACCAGTGTTACCACACAGCTGCAGTATCACTAGCATGACCCATGTTGGGTCTACAGTCCAAACACTTAAAAGACACCTTATCCCCTCAGCCCTCAAATTAAGTAGACACTTCTGATGATGTATCATGACATCTGACGATATACAAGGGGCGAGGGAGGAAGGAATGATTTTTAAATGGACCGCCCTTGCCAGGAAATTCGTCACTCGTTCATCCCGCGATGATTGTGTTTTCAGCCACCGGTAGCTTGTCATGACGGTGGCCTGGGGGGTTTATGACAGTCATGAATACCTCTTCCCCCCTTTTTCCTCTCTCTACCCTACTGATGTTACATTTGCAAACCCCTTGGTTAACATAGAGATTCTGGGAACATCAGAAGGTGGGGGGAAATTAATTATATTCTGGTAATCCGACGAATTGAACATATGCGGTGGTACTTAATGAATATGATGTCAGTTCGGTTGTCATCTGAGACATTCTCATCAATGATAAGATGACATAAACTCTACAGTGGAAAGTCTACATATTAGAGTTATCGGATTCACATGGAATTGTTGTTCAGTTTGAATATGAAATTATTCGTGATGGGATGAAATGTGATTTTAGCTTCTAAAAGGTGAGATTTGTGTTTTCATAAGATAGGGCTCTGCTCAATCAGTGGCCTGCCCCTATCAAGGGACATGGGCTATAAAACTTTTCAAACACGCCCTCCTCTCCCTTCCTATATAAGCCCTTGACGACAATATAACCTCATGTTCCGAGGATGTGGGGAAGACGGTCCGATGTCAGAATGGTTCAGATAATAACTACAGAACGAAGCCAACATCAGCGTGAGCTTTGATTGCGAATGGTATGAACGTTGAACTCTTATTCCCTACAGAAGTGATACCTCCTGGCCGTTGAGTTAGCAATAGCCACTGCAAACGAGGGTTAGGGAGGAACAGACAGAGTATCCCATCTATCACACAACGACGTTACTACAACGTATCCAATTGACAACCAGAGACATTCTTCAAAGGACAAAGGACTCGGTTGGACAACACGGCCTTCCATCTACCACCAACCTACTGAAGTGCAGCTCAGAGTAAATATTTATTGCATTTTCCTTTTCCAAATGGGCGGTAATTTAGAATGCATAAGACACTGTATTTACGATAGCACAGCTTCGCCCTTTGTTCCTCAGTCTTCCCGCTCTTTCACTCAAACCCAGCCCCTTTTCTTTTGTGTAACAAGCTGTCATATCTATTCCGCCCGCTAGGGACGTTTTCCTTTATGACGTAATTTGTAATCAGGTTATGATTTAATTATGTGTATGTGTAATTCTGTGTGATTAGTTAGGTATTTAGTAAATAAATAATTAAACCCAATTTTGTATTGCCGATTCAACTTGTTAGCCAGGGTTGGTGCAGATAACCAAGAATTTACAACTTTCAGATGAGACTGAATTAAGATGACGATTAATATTGACTGCTATTGATGTAAAATATTACTAGGTCTTTAAGAGTTTATTCGGAAGATAACAGCTCTATAAATATTATTTCGTGGTGCCCCGACTTTAGCTAATTACATTTACATGATTAGCTCAATCAGGTAATATTAATAAACATTATTAATATTATTTTATAGAATAGCAAGTCATATCACTTAATCCAGCTTAGCCAAAGACAACACTTAGGTGCTTTATATGCCCTACAGTCAATTATGATTGCATATCTACTAACATTCGATATATAATTATTAATATACGCCTACTGTACGATAGCTAGCAAATTATTTAGCTAACTAACGTTAGCCTGCCTAGCTGGAACTTCTGAAGGAAAATGTACAATTTCCAAAACCTAACTAAACAAAAACATAATTACTTTTACGAGACGTGTTTGTGCCATCATGTGCATTAGTAGCACAATTTAACTTATTTTCATTCATTTTTACACTTGTATATTGACATTGATGTTTTAATTGTTGGCTGACTTTTCTTAGCGGATGTACAATCGTCACGAACTGAATTATGGGGAGTTTCAGGCCCCGAAGTGAACACAATTGTACACTCGCAACCTCGTCTAAAAACGAGGGCTGAGGGGCTTATGTTGCAAACTTCCCTTGTTTGGCTAATCATTTGGATTCCACCAAGGGCATAAGGCAAGGGTAAGTGGACGAGGGTGTGTCTTTTATGAGTTTGAACCGCAGCCCTGGTGTCTCCACACACATGGTCACATGACTAAAAGCAGCAAATGAACCACGTGCGCACATTGAATACCAACCAAACGACACAAATATTGATAGACTCAAAAGAAAGAAAAACTATTCAGACTGTGCCAATTAATATAAACAAGCCATTGTAGGAGAACTATATCAGATTTGATTTCAGGAAAAGGCTTAGAACACCAGAGAAAATCTTATCCATTAGGAATCACATGTAACAGTAGCCCACATTCTGAGGGATAGTGACACTTAACATAGTACCATTACAGAGGCTGTGACTGAGCTCTCACCTTGTTCTTGAAGTAGACCTCGATGGGCATGAGGAACCCAGCGTAGCCCGACTCCTCCACTTTGTATGGTGGCTCCTTGCATACTGAAGAGACAACACAGGCACATCAGCCCCATACATTCAGTTGGATAACATCAATGGTCATTGCTAGAAGGCTAATGGGGAACTAGCTACAGCCTCCCTGGGAGAGGCAGTCATTACAACCTAAAGCTTGTGAGAGCCACCATGGGCCGTAACCACCATGATCACCGCCGTGGGCCGTAACCACCATGATCACCGCCGTGGGCCGTAACCACCATGATCACCGCCGTGGGCCGTAACCATCATGATCACCTCCATGGGCAGAAACCATCATGATCACCGCCATGGGCAGTAACCATAATGACCCTAAGCTTTACAGTGACTTAATGAGGTTAGATGTGCCTGGTCTGGAGAAGAGTAGTAGGCAATGCTCTATAGTAGAGGTCGACCGATTAATCGGCATGGCCGATTTCAAGTTTTTATAACAATCTGTAAATCGGCATTTTTGGAAGCCGATTATGGCCGATTACATTACATTCCACGAGGAAACTGCGTGGCAGGCTGACCACCTGTTACGCGAGTGCAGCAAGGAGCCAAGGTAAGTTGCTAGCTAGCATTAAACTTATCTTCATATAATCACTAGTTAACTACACATGGTTGATGATATTACTAGGCTAACTAGCTTGTCCTGCGTTGCATATAATCAATGCGGTGCCTGTTGATTCAATGATAAATTACAGCCTACTTCGCCAAACGGGGGATGATTTATCAAAAGCGCATTCGCGAAAATCGTTGCACGAATGTACCTAACTATAAACATCAATGCCTTTCTTAAAATCAATACACAGAAGTATATTTTTTTAAACATGCATATTTAGTTAAAAATAAATTCATGTTAGCAGGCAATATTAACTAGGGAAATTGTGTCACTTCTCTTGCGTTCATTGCACGCAGTCTTGGTATATGCAGCAGTTTGGGCCGCCTGGCTCGTTGCAAACTAATTTGCCAGAATTGATTTATTATGACATAACATTGTAGGTTGTGCAATGTAACACCAATATTTAGACTTAGGGTGGCCGCCCGTTCGATAAAATACGGGACGATTCTGTATTTCACTGAAAGAATAAACGTTTTGTTTTCGAAATGATCGTTTCCGGATTTGACCATATTAATGACCAACGGCTCGTATTTCTGTGATCATTATGTTATAAGTCTATGATTAAGTCTATGATTTGATAGAGCAGTCCGACTGAGCGATGGTAGGCGGCAGTAAGTGTTCATTCAAACTTTACTGCGTATGCCAGCAGTTCTTAGCAATGCTTGCTTCACAGCGCTGTATAGGACTTCAAGCCTATCAACTCCTGAGATTAGGCTTGCAATACTATAGTCCATAAAATAACATCCAATTGTCAAAAGTATATGAAATACAAATGGTAGAGAGAGAAATAGTCGACGAGGCATAATTCCTATAATACCTAAAACTTCTTAACTGGGAATATTGAACCACCAGCTTTCATATGTTCTCAGGTTCTGACCAAGGAACTTCAATGTTTTTACATGGCACATATTGTACTTTTACTTTCTTCTCCAACACTGTGTTTTTGCATTATTTAAAATCAAATTGAGCATGTTTCATTATTTATTTGAGAATAAATAGATTATTTATATATTATATTAAGTTAAAATAAGCATTCATTGCTCATTCAGTATTGCTGTAATTGTCATTATTACATATACACACACACAGTTGAAGTTGGAAGTTTACATGCACTTAGGTTGGAGTCATTAAAACTAGTTTTTCAACCACTCCACAAATTTCTTGTTAACAAACTATAGTTTTGGCAAGTCGGTTAGGCCATCTACTTTGTGCATGAGACAAGTAATTTTTCCAACAATTGTTTACAGACAGATTATTTCACTTATAATTCACTGTATCACAATTCCAGTGGGTCAGAAGTTCACACTAAGTTGACTGTGCCTTTAAACAGCTTAGAAAATTCCAGAAAATTATGTCATGGCTTTAGAAGCTTCTGATAGGATAATCAACATAATTGGAGTCAATTGGAGGTGTACCTGTGGATGTATTTCAAGGCCTACCTTCAAACTCAGTGCCTCTTTCATCATGGGAAAATCAAGAGAAATCAGCCAAGACCTCAGAAGAAAATTGTGGACCTCCACAAGTCTGGTTCACACAAATTTCAAAAGCCTGAAGGTACCACGTTCATCTGTACAAACAATAGTACGCAAGTATAAAAACCATGGGACCACGCAGCCGTCATACCTCTCAGGAAGACGACGAGTCCTGTCTCCTAGAGATGAACGTACTTTGGTGCGAAAAGTGCAAATAAATCCCAGAACAACAGCAAAGGACCTTGTGAAGATTCTGGAGGAAACAGGTACAAACGTATCTATATCCACAGTAAAACAAGTCCTATATCGACATAACATGAAAGACCGCTCAGCAAGGAAGAAGCCACTGCTCTGACACCACCATAAAAAAAGCCAGACTACGGTTTGCAACTGCAGATGGGGACAAAGATCGTACTTTTTGGAGAAATGTCCTCTGGTCTGATGAAACAAAAATAGAACTGCTTGACCATAATGACAATCATTACGTTTTGAGGAAAAAGGGTGAGGCTTGCAAGCCGAAGAACACCATCCCAACAGTGAAGGACAGGGGTGGCAGCATCATGTTGTGGAGGTACTTTGCTGCAGGAGGGACATCACACAATAAATGGCATCATGAGGAAGGGAAATTATGTGGATATATTGAAGCAACATCTCAAGACATCAGTCAGGAAGTTAAAGCTTTGTCACAAATGGGTCTTCCAAATGGACAATGACCCCAAGCATACTTCCAAAGTTGTGGTAAAAAGGCTTAAGGACAACAAAGTCAAGGTATTGGAGTGGCCATCACAAAGCCCTGACCTCAATCCTATAGAAAAATTGTGTGCAGAACTGAAAAAGCTTGTGCGAGCAAGGAGGCCAACAACCTGACTCAGTTACACCAGCTATGTCAGGAGGAATGGGCCAAAAGTTCACCCAACTTATTGTGGGAAGCTTGTGGAAGGCTACCCAAAACGTTTGACCCAAGTTTAAATTGTTTAAGGCAATTCTACCAAATAGTAATTGAGTGTATGTAAACTTCTGACCCACTGGGAATGCGATGAAATAAATAAAAGCTGAAATAAATCACTCTCTACTATTATTCTGACATTTCACATTTTTTAAATAAAGTGGTGATCCTAACTGACCTAAGACAGGGAATTTTTACTAGGATTAAATGTCAGGAATTGTGAAAAACAGAGTTTAAATGTAGTTGGCTAAGGTGTATGTAAACTTCCGACTTCAACTGTATATATGAACATTTTGAGGAGAGGATTCACCTTTACAAATTTGTCTTGACATCCTCTCCTCAAAATTATAATATATACAGTTGAAGTCGGAAGTTTACATACACCTTAGCCGAAAATAATTGGAATCGGCGTTGAAAAATCATTAAAAAATCAAATGTAAATAAAAAATAAATAAAATCGGTCGACCTCTACTCTATAGGCCTTCTGTGTGTGTGCACATCACACTACCATAGAATAAATGTAACAGTATTGGTTAACACAAAGTTGTCAAGGTGAATCCTCTCTCCACTCCCCAAACAAAAACAAACAAAGTAATCACAGAACCAGTTTGAGGCAAGTTCATTTGTGTGTGTGCATGAGTATGCTTTGTCCAACCCACCTCTCTTGGGTTTGGGGAAGCTCTCATGTAGCCGGAAGACAACCTTCTCCACAAAGTGCTGTATGTCCCCAGTCTCAGGCCCTCGCACAAACACCATCCAGTCGTGGGTGAAGCCCTCCGAGGTCACCTTCTTCCTCAACTGGGCTCGGTGTCCTAGCTCCAGCTTCACCTGCACTGTGCACTGCAGACACAAGGTCAGACATACAGTGCCTTCAGAAAGTATTCCCACCCCTTCCCTTTTTCCACATTTTGATGTTCGAGCCCCAATTTAAAATGGATTAAATTTTGATATTTTTTTGTCACTTGCCTACACACAATACCCCATAATGTTAAACTGGAATTATATTAACTCAAAATTATTTTTTTAATTAAAAATGAAAAGCTGAAATGTCTTGAGTCAATAAGTAAGTATTCAACCCCTTTATTATGGCAAGTCTAAATAAATTCAGGAGTCAAAATGTGCTTAACAAGTCACATAATAAATTGCATGGACTCACTGTGTGCAATAATAGTGTTCAACATGATTTTTGAATGACTAGCCTACCTCATCTCTGTACCCCACACACACAATTATCTGTAAGGTCCCTCAGTCGAGCAGTGAATTTCAAACAGATTCAACCACAAAGACCAGGGAGGTTTTCCAACCCCTCGCAAAGAAGGACACCTATTGGTAGATGGGTAAAAATAAAAAAGCAGACATTGAATATCCCTTTGAGCATGGTGTAGTTATTAGTTACACGTTGGTGTATCGTATTGACACCCAGTCACTACAAAGATACAGGCATCCTTCCTAACTAAGTTGCTGGAGAGGAAGGACAATGGTGGCCAATGGTGACTTTAAAACAATTTTTGTTTTAAAGTTTAATGGCTGTGATAGAAGAAAACTGAGGATGGATCAAAAATATTGTAGTAACGCCACAATACTAACCTAATTGACAGAGTGAAAAGAAGGAAGTCTGTACTAGAGATTGACCAATTAATCGGAATGGCCGATTTAATTAAGGCCGATTTCAAGTTCTCATAACAATCGGTAATCTGCATTTTTGGACACCGATTATGGCCGATTACATTGCACTACACGAGGAGACTGCGTGGCAGGCTGACTACCTGTTATGTGAGTGCAGCAAGGAGCCAAGGTAAGGTGCTAGCTAGCATTAAACGTATCTTGTAAAAAACAATCAATCTTAACATAATCACAAGTTAACTACACATGGTTGATGATATTACTAGTTTATCTAGCTTGTCCTGCGTTGCATATAATCGATGCGGTGCCTGTTAATTTATCATTGAATCACAGCCTACTTTGCCAAAAAAAGGCACTATCGTAGCACCAAAGTGTCCCTAATCATAAACATCAACGCCGTTCTTAAAATCAATACACAAGTATATATTTTTAAACCTGTATATTTTGTTAATATTGCCTGCTAACATTAATTTCTTTTAACTAGGGAAATTGTGTCACTTCTCTTGCATTCTGTGCAACAGAGTCAGAGTATATGCAGCAGTTTGGGCCGCCTGTCTCGTTGAACTGTGAAGACCATTTCTTCCTAACAAAGACAGCCAACTGGGGGATGATTTATCAAAAGCGCATTTGTGAAAAAACCAGAAGAAAAACAGAAGTATATTTTATTTAAACCTGCATATTTAGTTAAAATAAATTCATGTTAGCAGGCAATACTAAACTAGGGAAATTGTGTCACTTCTCTTGCGTTCATTGCACGCAGAGTCAGGGTATATGCAGCAGTTTGTCCGCCTGGCTCGTTGCGAACTAATTTGCCAGAATTTTACGTAATTATGACATAACATTGAGGGTTGTGCAATGTAACAGTAATATTTAGACTTAGGGTGGCCGCCCGTTAGATAAAATACGGAACGGTTCAGTATTTCACTGAAAGAATAAACGTTTTGTTTTCAAAATTATCGTTTCCGGATTTGATCATATTAATGGCTCATATTTCTGTGTGTTATTATATTATAATTAAGTCTATGATTTGATAAAGCAGTCTGACTGAGCGGTGGTAGGCAGCAGCAGGCTCGTAAGCATTCATTCAAACAGCACTTTACTGCGTTTGCCAGCAGCTCTTCACAATGCTTCAAGCATTGAACTGTTTATTAATTCAAGCCTATCAACTCCCGAGATTAGGCTGGCAATACTAAAGTACCTATTAGAACATCCAATAGTCAAATGTATATATGAAATACAAATGGTATAGAGAGAAATAGTCCTATAATAACTACAACCTAAAACTTCTTACCTGGGAATATTGAAAACTCATGTTAAAAGGAAACATGCATCCTGTTTGTAACAAGGCACTAAAGTAATACTTCAAAAAATGTGGCAAAGCAATTAACTTTTTGTCCTGAATACAAAGCGCAATGTTTAGGGCAAATCCAATACAACACATTACTGAGTACCAAGCATAGTGGTGGCTGCTGTTATGGGTATGCTTGTAAATGGTAAAGACTGGGAAGTATTTCAGGATAACAAAGAAACGGAATGGAGCTAAGCACAGGCAAAATCCTAGAGGAAAACCTGGTTCAGTCTGCATTCCACTAGACACTGGGAGATTAAGTCGCCTTTCAGCAGGACAATAACCTAAAACACAAGGCAAAATCTATATTGGAGTTGCTTACCAAGAAGACAGTGAATGTTCTGGAGTGGCCAAGAAAGTGTTTAACTTCAATCTGCTTTAAAAGCTATGGTAAGACTTGAAAATGGTTGTCTAGCAATGATCAACAACCAACTTGACAGAACTTGAGGAATTATGAAAATTAAAGAAAAATGGGCAAATATTGTACAATCCAGGTGTGCAAAGCTCTGAGACTTACCCAGAAAGACTCACAGCTGTAATTTGCTGCCAAAGTTTAATCTAACATGTATTGACTCGGGGGTGTGAATACTAATGTAAATGATATCTTTTTGTTTTTAATTTTCAATAAATTTGCTGAAATGTCTAAAAACATGTTTTCACTTTGTCAATATGGGGTATTGTGTTTAGATGGATGAGGAAATGTTTATCAATTTTGAATTCAGGCTGTAACAACAAAATGTGGAATACGTCAAGAGGAAGGAATACTTTCTGAAGGCAGTGTAGCAAAGAAAAACGTTTTTTTTTTTTTTAAATCAGTAGGCTTGGCATCTTTATTTTTATTTATTTCACCTTTATTTAACCAGGTAGGCTAGTTGAGAAAAAGTTCTCATTTACAACTGCGACCTGGACAAGATAAAGCAAATCAGTGCAACACAAACAGAGTTACAAATAGAACAAACAAACATACGGTCAATAATACAATAGATAAAAGTCTATATACAGTGTGTGCAAATGAGGTGGCAGGGTAGCATAGCGGTTAGAGCGTTGGACTAGTAACCGGAAGGTTGCAAGTTCAAACCCCCGAGCTGACAAGGTACAAATCTGTCATTCTGCCCCTGAACAGTTCCCTGTTCCTAGGCCGTCATTGAAAATAAGAATTTGTTCTTAACTAGTTAAATAAAGGTAAAAAAAAACTAAAAAAACATTAAAAGGGTAGGATAACAGAGGTAAGGCATAAACATAGTTGAAATAATTACAATATAGCAATTAAACACTGGAGTGATACATGTGCAGACGATGAGTGTGCAAGTAGAGATACTGGGGTGCAAAGGAGAAAAATAAATAAAATAACAGTATGGGGATGAGTTAGTTGGATGAGCTATTTACAGATGGGCTAGGTGCAGTTATCTGTGAGCTGCTCTGGTGCTTAAAGCTAGTGAGGGAGATATGAGTCTCCAGGTTCAGTGATTTTTGCAGTTTGTTCCAGTCATTGGCAGCAGAGAACTGGAAGGAAAGGCGGCCGAAGGAGGAATTGACTTTGGGGGTGACTAGTGAAATATACCTGCTGGAGTGCGTGCTACGGGTGGGTGCTGCGATGGTGACCAGCGAGCAAAGACTTATAGATGACCTGGAGCCAGTGGGTTTGGCGACGAATATGATGCGAGGGCCAGCCAACGAGAGCATACAGGTTGCAATGGTGAGTAGTACATGGGGCTTTGGTGACAAAACGGATGACACTGTGATAGCAAACTGGATGCAGTCTGAGTAGAGCGTTGGGGGCTATTTTGTACATTACAGATGGGCTATGTACAGGTGCAGTGATCTGCTCTGACTTCGCCGAAGTGAAGGATCGGTAGGATAGTCAGTTTTACGAGGGTATGTTTGGCAGCATGAGTGAAGGATGCTTTGTTGCGGAATAGGAAGCCGATTCTAAATTTAAGTTTGGATTGGAGATGCTTAATGCGAGTCGAAGGGGAGTTTACAGTCTAGCCAGACACCTGGGTATTTGTAGTTGTCCACAAATTCTAAGTCAGAACCGTCCAGAGTAGTGATGCTGGACGGGCGGGCAGGTGTGGGCAGCGATCGGTTGAAGAGCATACACTTAGCTTAAATGCAAGTAAAACTATTTTGTCAGGACAAGATGCTAGAATATGCATATAATTGACAGCTTAGGATAGAAAACACTAAAGTTTCCAAAACTGTAAAAATATTGTCTGTGAGTATAACAGAACTGATATTGCAAGCGAAAGCCTGAGAAAAATCTAATCAGGAAGGGACTCTTATTTAGAACGCTCTGCGTTCCTATTGAGCAGTGAATGAGATATCAACCAGATTCCTTTTTCAATGGCTTCCCTAATGTGTCTAGTGTCACAATACATAGTTCCAGGCTTTTATTTTGAAAAATGAGCCTGAACGTCAACATTGCGTCAGTGGTCAGCTGGAGTCTCTCAGAGTGTTTTGTGCGTAAGAGACAAATGTGGCCATTGTTTCTCTCTTTCCTACTAAGAAGCCACCTGTCCCAGTTGATATATTATCAAATAGATATTTGAAAAACACCTTGAGGTTTGAGTATAAACAACATTTGCCATGTTTCTGTCGATATTATGGAGCTAATTTGGAATATTTTTCGCCGTTGTCGTGACCGCAATTTCCAGTCGAATTCTCAGCCAAACGTGAAGAACTTATTTCGGCTACAAAAATAATATTTTTCGAAAAAAGGAACATTTGCTGTCTAACTGGGAGTCTCGTGAGTGAAAACATCCGAAGCTCAAAGGTAAACAATTTAATTTGATTGCTTTTCTGATTTTCGTGACCAGGTTGCCTGCTGCTAGCCTTGGCATAATGCTAGGCTATTGATAAACTTACACAAATGGTTGTCTTGCTTTGGCTGTAAAGCATATTTTCAAAATCTGAGATGACAGGGTGATTAACAAAATGCTAAGCTGTGTTTCAATATATTTCACTTGTGATTTCATGAATATTTTCTAGTAATATTAATGTCCGTTGCGTTATGCTAATTAGTGTCAGTTGATGACAACACTTCCAGATCCGGGATGGGTAGGTTTTAACAGTGTCCAAAGAAGGTCCAGAAGTATAAAGAATGGTGTTGTCTACGTAGAGGTGGATCAAAACATCACCAGCAGCAAGAGCGACATCATTGATGTATACAGAAAAAAAGAGTTGGCCTGATGATTGAACCCTGTGGCACCCCCATAGAGACTGCCAGAGGTCAGGACAACAGGCCCTCCGATTTGACACACTGAACTCTATCAGAGAAGTATTTGGTGAACCAGGCGAGGCAGTCATTTGAGGAACCAAGGCTGTTGAGTCTGCCAAAAAGAATGTGGTGATTGCCAGTGTCGAAAACCTTGGCCAGGTCGATGAATACAGCTGCACAGTAATGTCTCTTATCGATGGCGGTTATGATATAGTTTAAGGACCTTGAGGCTGAGGTGCACCCATGACCAGCTCGGAAACCAGATTGCATAGCAGAGAAGGTACGGTGGGATTCGAAATGTTCGGTGATCTGTTTGTTAGCTTGGCTTTCGAAGACCATAGAAAGGCAGGGTAGGAAAGATAGTCTGTAGCAGTTTGGGTCTAGAGTGAAGAGAGGGGGATGATGACCGCGGCAGCTTTCCAATCTTTGGGGATCTCAGACGATACGAAAGAGCGGTTGATCAGACTAGTAATAGGGGTTACAACAATGGCGGCGGACAATGTTATTAAGAGAGGGTCCAGATTTTGTAGGCCGGCTGATTTGAAATTCTCAATTATCGCGGATTTATCGCCGGTGACAGTGTTTCCTAGCCTCAGTGCAGTGGGCAGCTGGGAGGAGGTGCTCTTATTCTCCATGGACTTTAGTGTCCCAAAACTTTGGAGTATGTGCTACAGGATGCAAATTTCTTATTTGAAAAAGCAGGCCTTTGCTTTCCTAACTGCCTGTGTATATTGGTTCCTAACGTCCCTGAAAAGTTGCATATCACAGGGGCTATTCGATGCTAATGCAGTATGCCACCGGATGTTTTTGTACTGGTCAAGGGCAGTCAGGTCTGGAGTGAACCAAGGGCTATATCTGCTCCTGGTTCTAATTTTTTTTGAATGGGGCATGTTTATTTAAGATGGTGAGGAAAGCACTTTTAAAGAATAACCAGGTGTCCTCTGACGGAATGAGGTGAATATCCTTCCAGGATACCCGGGCCAGGTCGATTAGAAAGGCCTGCTCGCTCACTAAAGTGTTTTAGGGAGCGGTTGACAGTGATGAGGGGTGGTCGTTTGACCGCAGACCCATTACGGACGCAGACAATGAGGCAGTTATCTGTGAGATCCTGGTTGAAGACAGCAGCGGTGTATTTGGAGAGCAGGTTGGTCAGGATGATATCCATGAGGATGCCCGTGTTTACGAATTTGGGTTGTACTTGGTAGGTTCATTGATAATTTCTGTGAGATTGAGGGCATCAAGTTTAGATTGTAGGATGGCCGGGGTGTTAAGCATGCTTGAGCTGTTAGATGGGGGGCAATCAGTTCACATATGGTGTCCAGGGCACAGATGGGTGCAGAAGGTGGTCTATAGCAAGTGGCAACGGTGAGAGACTTGTTTCTGGAAAGGTGGATTTAAAAAAAGTACAAGCTCAAAATTGTTTGGGCACTGACATGGATAGTATGACAGAGCTCTGCAGGCTCTCTCTGCAGTAGATTGCAACACCGCCCCCTTTGGCCGTTCTATCTTGTCGGAAAATGTTATAGTTAGGGATGGAAATTTCAGGATTTCTGGTGGTCTTCCTAAGCCAGGATTCAGACACGGCTAGGACATCCGGGTTGGCAGAGGGTGCCAAGGCAATGAATAAAACAAACTTAGCGAGGAGGCCCCTAATGTTAACATGCATGACACCAAGGCTTCTACCGTTACAGAAGTCAACAAATGAGAGCGCCTGGGGAATGGAGCTAGGCACTGCAGGGCCTGGATTAACCTCTACATCACCAGAGGACGAGAGAGACGTTAACCAAGAGTGGCCACTCAGATAGCAGCTAGCTAGCTGCGATGGTCCAGGTGAAAAGGTTCAGAGCTTGTGGTAGGAATCCAGTGATATGGAAAAAAATAAGTCAGATTTGCTCTGGTTTGAGTTGCGCTGTGCAGACTGGCGAGAGTTATCCGGCTAATGGTAGCTGATGACTGCTAGCAGTGGCTAGCTGACTACTAGCTAGTTAAACTGGCTAGCTACTGTTGGGGGTTCCGGTTCAAAAGTAAGGAAAATAGCAGATCCATACCACATTGGTTGAGGCAGATTGCAGGAGAGTATGTTGAAGTTGAGGTTAAGAAAAATATTTGCAAAGATATAAAAAAAAGACGTACACGGGTCACAAGACGAGGACAAAAGATGTCTGACTGCTACGCCATCTTGGTTATCGCATCTAAAATTCATCACAGGTTGTTTCTTTCTGACCATTTTATTTATCACAGTAAGTTACTTAACTGTTACCCACAAATTATATGACAGAGTAAAAACAGCTGCATTGGACTTTCAAGAAAAGGAAAATAATTCTATACTACAATTTCAAAAAGTTTGTTGTTCTGAGATGACAGACTACATGCTGCAGTGACCAGGACAGCTACTAAAAAAGGAATTGTGGGGACACACACACACACAGAAAAGGCACTTTATGTCCATGCCTGAAGAATGTGGGGATTTGGCCCCTTCTTTCCACAGTGCCCATGAGCTGTGACTCAGTGGAGAGATTAGGGGACAGGATTGAGATGAGCTGGTCTGGCACTCTCAGCCTCACACACCCCCTCCCTGGCGTCTCGCCCAGCCATTCTGTGGCGGTAATGCCCTTTAACTCCAGACACTACCACACCCTGGGTCAGTGCAGCAGCCATGGAGCCCCTCCACATCAACCAACCAGCTCCCCAGGATCACTGGCCATCACCAAATACAGCTAAGAGACAACCCGCAATTCAGACACTGACCCTCACAGATCAGAGATCATAACAAAATAGGTCTGAGATGGTTGACATTGACAAAGACTCAAGGAAAAAGACAAGAGCACCGTTACCCTGATGCTTATGCAATAAAGATTCTAGATTCATAACAAAAGAAATCACAGATGCAGAATGACATTCCATAATTTAATTTGGTTTACTTCCCACTTCCCAGCAAGAACAAGATAACAAAAAACATTCAGCCGCCATCACTGTGGCAAGTGAACCCCCCTAGGAAATGAACTCCTTGGCAGACAAGCAGGCTCTTACAACAATGAATCCCCACGTGCCATGAAAATAACATGACAAAGGAAAAATAATCTTAAAGTCTCCTTTGATGAGGCACACAGACAATGAAAACAGACTACTCCATCAACAGAACAGACACACCTGCAGAACTTTGAGCTCTGTATGGGTGGACAGGCCCCACCAGACACCACAGCCCTTACAGAGATCTTACTCTAGTCTACTCCAATTACAAAGCATGCAACTATCCCACCACTATCTGGTTTGAACATGACCATCTCTGGTGTATTATTGTGAATTTAACTGTGATTTTGATAATTGCACAAATCGTACAATGACAGAACACAGACTTTATGATGCACAACAACATTTCCTGAAATAATTAATGTAGCCAGAGGGCAGTTTTAGCAAAACCAAATAATTGTAGTCTAGATTTCAGACAACTTGAAATGCACAAAAATACAATGACTATCTTCTTGGATGTTTCATGATTGTTGATGGATAGTTTTATATTTTTCTTTTGCCACTATGGGTAATCAGGCTAAAAATATGAGTCCTTGTCACGGAATTCCATTCTTCAAAGGGGTAACACCGGACAGTGACATGTTCCCACAAGTTCATGCCATGAGTCACTGACTTTGATATGGAAATAAGAGTTTGCATTCTCATGATCAGCATGTTTTCAAACTCCTACCTAGAGTAACAGCGGAACTACTGACATGATATTTTGAAAAAAATAAGATGGACTGCTAGGGTCTGTCAATGGACAACGATGTGGACATAGTTCATGGTCGTTCTTTCATGTTTTCACCCAACCAACCACAGTATACAGCTAGCTGTTACACACGCAATCTGTATCTACGATTTTCAAATATCTTCATTTTTGCATAATCTTTGCCTTTAAGCTGGTGATGTGATTCCCGCTTTTCAATTCCTCGCCGCTAGATACACACCCCTCCACCCAGACCTGGAAAGATCAATCCTTTCCACCGGTGCCTTGTAGCGAAGGGCCGCGAGAGCGTCCCTAACAGGTAGTAAGTAGCTCGAGCTAAATTAGGTTACGAACCGGGTAAGGAGTGAGTATGTCTTACTTTCACAATATATTATACCATAATACACAAGCAAGCAAGAAATCCCTTTGTATGCCCGTCTGATTGTGTGGCTAGCTAGCAATGCTGAGTGAGGCTAACGTTAGCCAGCTCGCTATGTCAAATAAAGATGTATGCGAGTGTGGCTAGCTAGCAAAGCGCGTGAGCCAACTATGAGTTCGATTAGCAGGATTTTTTTTGAGCACCAGGCATTAATTTCTGTCCCGGGCGCAGCCTTCTAGCATTCTTTCGGTTAAAATTTCAGGATTCACGAGGGGACATAAAAGTCACTTTACCTGATTCTCCATGATTCTGTGGCTTCAGTGATTGTTCTATTTATTTACAGCGGCGTTTCGCGATAGGTTGTTCCCTGCACCTCATTGTGTGTCAAATTCAGCCTAAAACCGGAAGCCAGACAGCACCCCTCCCCTTCCAGACGGCTGCTGGCAAGCAACCAAAACAGAAAGCTTTCTTATCCAATCAGATAGGCAAAAGTTTAAGTCGTTTGTATTGAACCAACCATAGCACTTCAAAGGTGGGACTTCTCACGAGCGACAAGTACATTCCAAGTATTTTCTGTATCGTCTAGGAGTGACAGGGAAGGCTGGTCTCATATACTAGACGTAGCATAGTAAATTAAAAACAAAAGGAGAATGGCTGGTCGGGGTGGGTGTATAATGCGAATGTCTAACAACCCAAAGGACAACTTTATCATTTTAGCTAATTAGCAACTTTGCAATACTTAGGCCTACTACGTTTTAGCTACTTTGCAACTACTTAGCATGTTAGTTAACCCTTCCCCTAACCATAACATTAGCCTAACTCCTAACCTTAACCCCTAACCCATAGCCTAGCTAATGTTAGCCACCCAGCTAACGTTAACGTTAGCCACAGCAAATTGGAATTTGTAACATCAAATCAAATTTTATTGGTCACATACACATGATTAGTAGATGTCATTGCGGGTGTAGCGAAATGCTTGTGCTTCTAGCTCCAACATTGCAGTAATATCTAACAAATTACAGAACATGGCGGGCCGGACGCAGTGCACGCTGACCAGGTCGCTAGGGGCACGGTGTTTCCTCCGACACATTGGTGCGGCTGGCTTCCGGGTTGGATGCGCGCTGTGTTAAGAAGCAGTGCGGCTTGTTTGGGTTGTGTTTCGGAGGACGCATGACTCTCGACCTTCGGGAGTTGTAGCGATGAGACAAGATAGTAACTACTAAAAACAATTGGATACTACAAAATTGGGGTGAAAAAAGGGGGTAAAAAAAACAATTTACATTTTAAAAAGTATACAGTATATACACATGAGATGAGTAATGCAGATATGTAAACATTAAGTGACTAAGATACTAAGGTAGTTTTCCCCGGTAAAGGACTGGGCAGACTGCACCGCATATCAAATGTATTGCAAATTCAGAACATATTGTATGAATTGCAATTCGTACAATATCATAGGAATTGTAATTAGTAACATATCATACGAAATAGATGATGGACATCCACAAATGAATACATACCAAACGAAACATAACATTGTATCATACTAATTTGAGTGTCCCTGATTTTCGTTTACTATATTACGTCTACCTCTGAGTCCAGGTTGGACAGGGAGCTTGTCTTAATAAATAAAGCAATAAGGAAGTGGATCCAGATGTGAAAGGCACATTGGATAAATCAATGTAAAAGCAGTGATCTGATATATTCACAGATAAAAAAAATATATATCAAATGTTTGAATATCTCATAAAACTGACGTTAATTTAGCATAAAACAGTCTATTGAATCACAAACGAAAATCATATTGCCAAAGGAGTTCTTGTCCCCAATTGCAAGTACCTAGGTAGATGCATGCCAATTTGGGATATATGAGGAACATTATTGAAACTGAAACATAATCATAAATTATAATCATAACGTAAATTGCAATACATAACACTCATTGGTGACATTGACATTGATCGTAGAAATGAAGGACATTGATTTCTAGTAATGGATGACATTTAAAAACAAATTTGATTTGCTTCTAGGTAATACTGAGTATTGCATAGCATAGCATTACATAGGCCCACATGATATTGCATATAGGCCTATATCAGAACACCCAAATATGTCTGTTTGGTTTGATACCATAATAACTTTAGATGCACAATCGAGAGCATCCTGTCGGGCTATATCACCGTCTGTCTGGTACGGCAACTGCTCCGCCCACAACCGTAAGGCTCTCCAGAGGGTATTGAGGTCTGCACAACACATCACCGGGGGCAAACTACCTGCCCTCCAGGACACCTACACCACCCGATGTCACAGAAATGCCAGAAAGATCATCAAAGACAGCAACCACCCGAGCCACTGCCTGTTCACCCCGCTATCATCCGAAAGACTGAAAAACAGCATCTATCTCAAGGCCATCAGACTGTTAAACAGCCATCACTAACATTGAGTGGCTGCTGCCAACTCATCTCTAGCCACTTTAATTATTAAAAATTGGACGTAATAAATGTATCACTAGCCACTTTAAACTGTGCCACCTTATATAATGTTTACATATCCTACATTACTCATCTCATATGTATATACTGTACTCTATACCATCTACTGCATCTTGCCATCTTTATGTGTATAAGGTAGTGTTGTGAAATTGTTAGATTACTTGTTAGATATTACTGCATGGTCGGAACTAGAAGCACAAGCATTTCGCTACACTCGCATTAACATCTGCTAACCATGTGTATGTGACAAATACAATTTGATTTGATTTGAACTTCCACTGCTTTACGTTCAAGAACAAGTGCTGAATAAAAACAACAGTGAGATCCCACCTGCCACAGATTGAGTAGGCGTCCATCCCAAACTCTGACACCTTGACTTGAGCCGAGCTGCATTTCTTTAAGCAGAGTGTGATGCAAAGATTACAAAAGACAGACTCAATCTTCTTTCTCTAGTGCTTCAAATGTGGTGGTGTACTGGCTCTATTTCCAATGGTTAATCTGAATAGAGAGCTGCATAGCTCCTAATAGAAGACGTCCACAGCTTCACAGGGACACAGGGCCTAGAGGCACTCCGCAGTGGGCCTGTAGCGGGGGACACTTTGATGTGTGATGACCAGGCCACTGCTGATGGACAGAGGGTCAGAGCTTTCTATCAGCCCTGGCCTCTCTGTGTCACTCACACTGATCCAGTCTTTGAGGCATGGATCAGTCTTTATGAAACTCCCATCTGGCTGTCAGAGACATATAAATGTTATAATTTAGTCAATCACTGTTTTGCGTCTCCAACGATTGAAGTGGTTACCATGTTTGATTGAGTCATCACTGAAAGGGGTTTATCAATAGAATTGTATAACATGTACAAACACACACACACACACATACTGTGTATACACTAAGTGTACAAAACATTATTAACACCTGCTCTTCCATGACAGACTGACAAGGTGAATCCAGGTGAAAGCTATGATCCGTTATTGATGTCACCTGTTAAATCCACGTTAATCAGTGTAGATAAAGGGGAGGATACAGGTTAAAGAAGGATTTTTAAGCCTTGAGACAATTGAGACATGGATTGTCTATGTGTGCCATTCAAAGGGTGAATGGGCAAGACATAGTATTTAAGTGCCTTTAAGTTGAGTGTGTCAAGAACTGCAACGCTTTCCCGTGTGTATCCATAATGGTCCACCACCCTAAGGGCATCCAGCCAACTTGACACAACTGTGGGAAGCATTGGAGTCAACATGGTTCAGCATCCCTGTGGATCGCTTTTGACACCTTGAAGAATCCATGCCCCGACGAATTTAGGCTGTTCTGAGGTCGAAAGGTGGTGCAATGCAAAATTAGGAAGGTGTTCCTAATGTTTTGTACACTCAGTGTAGCTCATTCATAGGGGTTGTTGTTAGCCATATGTAAGTCAATGGTTGTTACATATTTACAACTTTACAGAGCTTACAAAATAACATTTTAGAAATACTGTACCCACTGGACACAGACATCAGTTTAACGTCTAGTTTAGATTTACATTCGGTTGAGTTGTCAACTAACATGAATTCAACTTGAAATCAACACAAAATGTCACTATGCCATTGGATCTAGGTTAACAGTTGGGTAAAAAAAAAAAAGTACAAAATGCCCTTACATGGATTACTTTTTGCAAAACCAATCAGTTTCCACATTGATTCAACATCATGTGGAAACAATGTTAATTCAACCAGTTTTTGCCCAATGGTTAGTCTGTACACGAGATGTCACTGTTGCCTCTGACAGTTTATGAATATCATGTTCATGCCAATTTCTTTGTGTCAGACCAGATAGGAATTTGAAAACATGTGTACAATGTACCAAATTATTTAACATCTTTAGGAGGGAGTTCTGGTGGGTTTCCAAATATGTGTTATTTTAGTAAGGATTCTAATACAAAACACAGCAGTAAAAATAGGTAGATAAAAAATATATATATACAGTTGATGTTGTAAGTTTACATACACTTAGGTTGGAGTCATTAAAACTTGTTTTTCAACCACGCCACAAAATTCTTGTAAACAAACTATAGTTTTGGCAAGTCAGTTAGGACATCTACTTTGTGCATGACACAAGTCATTTTTTTGCAACCTTTCGGTTACTAGTCCAATGCTCTAACCACTAGGCTACCCTGCACGTTGTTCATAGGAACTTTTCTTTTTTTCAATCAAAAGAGAGAACTACATTCTGTTAAATGTCTCAAATTCGTCAGTGCATTTATTTCAGTAATGCACAAACTGTTAATCTTATTCATATAAAAATGTAATTGCTCTCATAGAGGTAGAACCCCACACATAACAAAACTTGACATGTTCCTAACAGTTTCTGTAATAACATTGTAATACTATTTGAAAAACCTGAGAGAGATTAAATTAATACATGTATGTTATAAAATGACTTAGTTTAGTTCAGTTCACACACAATGTGATATTTATCCCTGAAAAGGGTGTAGGTTATGTAAACAAACTCTACAAGCCCCCTGAAATGTGGTTGTG
Source organism: Oncorhynchus mykiss (assembly GCF_057628025.1). NCBI lineage: Eukaryota > Metazoa > Chordata > Actinopteri > Salmoniformes > Salmonidae > Oncorhynchus > Oncorhynchus mykiss. Next base: position 67,768,148 of record NC_143026.1, read on the forward strand.
ATTCAGCCCCACATTTAAACAAAGCTGTCTTTTTTGTTGAAAGTATCTCAGTACTCGTCACTATAAAGACAAGCATGTAATCATACCAAAACACAGCTAAATATAAAAACATGTTTTTTTTTTACAATCACCATGTGCAGAGAATATCCTTGCACATACAGATGTAGGATCTTAATTTGACCTATATTGTAACAGCAAAATAATCCTGCAGTAATAGGATTTTAACGTTTAGTCCATAATGTTGCTTGATCGGTGGTTAGGCTATTATGCTGGCCAAAAGTATGCTACATGAAAATCAAAATACTGTTAATATAACCGTTGGTTTTCAGTGAATTTATGTGAACCAAGAAGCTCATCTGCATTTCCTGCAATGCAGGAAAATCTCAGCAAAAAACAATATTGATCAAATTAAGATCCTACATTTGTATGAATGCAAATAACAGATGGGTGAATTTATCAAAATTCACACAAAATGCATACAAACATACACACATTAATGACCTGAGTGGCATTGATTCTATTATCATATAAAATTAGAAGCAAACCACTGGATTGCAGCCATTTCTCAAACTGAGTCACTGCTAAGTACAAAGAAAGGCACTGCATTTTACACTTTCTCTGCATGGCACTATAGACCACATTTCATCACCAAAGCCTTCAAGTTATCTCTTGCAGAAGTTGAATGTTCTTTAGAATATTTTCTGAGTCTTGGTGGTTCCTTTCAGAACAATGTAAGGCAACCCCAGGACCCAGTTGTCATTGGGCCAGTACTGAAGGCTTGGCAGGGAGGAGGGTATCTCATAGTTGGCATCCAGGTAGGCTATCAGGGTGCTTGCGTAGGCTACAGCCATCACAATCAGAATGTGCCTAGAGAGTGAATAGACACATGTCAGTTATACATGGTTTGTTTGTGATTCACAAAATCAAAAATAAAATTGTTCCATCTAACTTCTATTAACATCATTGTTGTTGTCTCCCCTACTCTTACCAGATGCCATGCAGGTAACAGAAATTAAGCTTTTGCCAGAAGCTGCATCCGAAACGATCACTGATCCAGCAGGAGATGGCCAGCACCCACAGGCCAACAGCAGACCAGCATAACCGCAGCACCTTCGGGTCAGTACAGCTGTGTGTGAGGAAAATAAAGGGAAAGACAGAGAGACAGAAAGCAGTTATTTGATAGCAGTTATCAGACAGTGGAGTGATAGACAGTAATGTACAGTGCAATAATGGGAGTTATTGCCTTACATCCTCATCTCCAGACCCAATGAGTAGATGATGTGGAGGGCAAAGCAGTTGAGGAGGTAGGCATTGGCAGTGGGTTTGACAAAGGAGCATAGGGTGGTGACAACAGTTATCATCATGACCAGCCGGGAAAAAGTTGTCCTGCAGGGGGCGAGAGAGAGAGGGTTAGGGGTGGGTAGGAGACATAACATTAACTTGAAGACAGTTGACAGGTATCACACGGCAGCACAGAAAACACTGGAAGGTAAATAAATGGGGACTATTGAACTAGGGGCTAGTTTTATAGTTAAATTGGGATTATCTTCACACTGTCTTAACAGTGTTAATGGGAGAGTCATTCAGAATGCCAGGGAGCCCCTCTCTCCCACTGGCTGGTGAATATAGCACACTGCAGGCTGCTCCTGGCCTGGTTGTCCGGCTCCTGGCTTAATATGGCTTCTGTTTCAACCTAGCGTGCCCTGTAAAAAGATCCTGTCATTGTCTCCTGCCTTATTAAAAGCCTACAGTACGTACTGCCGTTTGGTCCATACAGAAAGAACAGCCGCATGATCCTGTAGCAGGGAGATCTAAACACAGGTGGATGCTGCTCAATGGTTGCATTAAATAGAGACAGGAAGGCAGCACACGGTACCCTACTTCCAATATTCAAAGACAACATTTTGTCTGCAGAAGCCTCGACCAGGAGCAATGGTGACCAACCTGTCCTTGATGAAGGAGGGGAAGAGCCTCCGTGGAAACCAGAGACCATAGCAGAGCCCCAGGACCCACAGGATGGACAGCTCATCCAGCATCTGGCCCATGAAGCTCAGGGTCATGTGGAAGTAGGCAGAGAAGAGACCTGTAGGGAGGGGACACATGTTAATGCCCCGTTCCTAAATGGCCCCCAGCCCCTACCCAGTATCAATTGGGAAGAGGTTAAGAGCTATTATTGAATTCTGAATGAACTGAAAGCACCCTGATGAGGCCACCCTTGAAGTGGAGTTATAACTGAATGAAGGTTGGCCTGCTGTTTGGAAAGGAGAGTGAAGACACACCCACAAAGATCATCATGGTCCAGACCAGGTGTACCGCTAGGTTCCTCTCCCTGGCGTAGGGGTGCAGCAGGTACAGCATGATGGGGGAGATCACGAAGAAGAACAGGCTGCTCATCTGGAGAAACAGAAAGGACTGTTCTAAAATAAGGATTCACAATGTAATGTAGTGTGTGATGCACCTGTCCACTACATCTATCATCATTGTTGTCATACAGGATGGTCCACAACAGATACAATACAAGAGTACAGCAGACAAGTGAGTTGCAATGTAGTTTCAGAAAGGTACATTTCTCAGCTGGATATTGTAAGAAATAAATCATGTACACTTACAGTGTTGAAGTACTCCACTATGTTTTCAGAGTGCCTGTAGTTATCCTCACACCAGTCCAAATCGGAGCTTTCATAGGCGAACAGGCCTGTCATCTTCTCACTAGAATAGAACCCTGTGGGGGAGAAAGAAAGAGGCCGTTATTTTCTGTTGCATTCAGAGCTTCCAGCATAGAGCACAGTATGACTAACCATGTGGATGTAGCCTTTTTCAAAGACTCCACATGCTGATCCACTTTTCAAAGACATGAGGGACTGGCTTTAGTGAAATGTCAGTTGTCTGTTTTTTAAGCAAATATCCAGGAGTGGATGCCTTAGCATGGGCTTCTTCAATCACAGTCACCAAAATGGTTGCTTCAGTGTTGCTTATGTTGTCCTGAATTATAGTGCTACATCCAGCCGGCCTGTTGGAGTGTTAGCAGCATGAGTAAAATGACATATTCAATGATAGTAAATATAATTGAAATCAACTAAGTTGTTCAAATATGACATTTAAATGGGTTACAAACAGAGTAGGATGGCCTGTCAATGCTAAATGTTCTCAGCTGGATATCCATCCATGTTTTATCCATCCATACTGCAATCATGGCATGCTTTAAAATAATTGTCTTTGAGCCAAAGTAAATATTATCTTAACATTGTGTATGCAAGTAGGTTGCTTAGTAGGTGGCATAAGACCTTGCATTGAAAGACTCAAGAAGACAAATCATCATCATGAAATAATGTCATCATCAAAACATCTGTAACCTGTTGTTATAACTTATATATTGTCAACAAAACAGCATGCGTTCATATGGAATGTATGCAGACACTATATGACCACCATCTCAGGAGACATAAATATAGAGCTTACCTGCCATGTTGTAATCCAACTACAACTACTCAACTACTTTCCTCTCCAAGTGGCAGGTGGATTTTAAGTAGGGGACAAATGCTCCAGATCCTGTTGCACGAGTCTTTACTGTGACATCACGCCCCGGTGTGGCAGGAAAAGCCACTGTGAAACTGACATTCCCAGGTGCCTTTGTTATAGTACAACCCGTCAGTTCAGAATTTGGATTAAAGTTGAATGGGAACCAAATGCACATGGGTGCATTTTACGCATGAACGTAAAACCTGATACCCAACCTCAGCAACACGCAACGCATGATCAAACAAATTTAACTAAAACCTACCATATTACATTACCATCATTACATTATTCCTAATTCGCCATCCTTTGTTTGAGATTATAGTTTTAGAATAGACCGAATACACACCTAATGGCAAAAGCTGTGGCTATTCATATTCTCTATAGCCAGGTGTACCAGCGGGCATGGCACAAGCACACGAGCGTGAGGCCACATTGGTCATATGTCACCTCAATGCCCTTTGCTTTTGACGGAAGGCATAGGTAGCCAATCGTTCCTTACCCGCTGTTTGCCATTGTATTATTTATGTATTCTAGAAGCAAGAACATTCCTGACAATGTTAATTGAAACAATTATTTGCTATTTTGCTATTGTGCTATTATGCCATTTTACAAGGAGGTGAGATGGCAAAACTACAAGTCAGTCAAACAGCACAGACACCTGGTATATATATATTAGAAATCAAAACAAATAATGGAAGTCATTACTTCAACATGGCTTAAACTGCATGTATAATCCCCACACAATCCCAACATATTGCTATTCATTAAACAATGAATATAGGCCTATGCTGGTTTGGAATAGGATGAGGGCCAAAGAGCCCAGACAATTCTACAGCTGTATTTTCATTTTAAGAAGTCAGGTTGGTGATATAAAGCTCCATGGGGAATTAGGTCATAGTTGAGACCAGCTCTACTGGTCTGTCTGTGGATCATCAGAATAAGCAGGGGATCCTGCTCAGCAACTACACAGTCTCGTTATTGTGACCTCCACAGGTACTAATGACAATACTCAATTATTAAAGCAGTAGCCTACCATGTATGTTTAACATGTACCTCATAGTATGGCTGTATTCATTGAGTATGTAGTCTGCTCATATGATTTCTTTATTCAGACGAAGGGTACTGCTATGGGATACCCTATGGCTCCTAACTGTGCTAATTTGTATGTGGGTTACATTGAGAAACAGTCCATTGTTAATCCTCTCCAAAATGTTTTCTTGCCTGACATTACAATTTAGAAACCGTACATTGATTATGTTTTTGTTCTATGGAGGGGTGATGCAAAACAGCTCCAGGCGTTCCATGCTTTTCTAAACTCTTCTTCTGAGCACCTGAGATTTACTATGTAATCTGACATGTGTCAATCAGTTTCCCTGATCTTCTGATTTTGTGTGAGGATAATGTTCCAAACACTGATCTTTACAGGAAACCTACTGATCCTAATCTTTTGTTTATGGCTGATAGTTGTCACCCGCTTCCCTTGAAAAACAGTTTGCGCTACAGCCAATTCTGGCGAATCAAACGAATTTGCAAAGATTTCGAAATAAATATGGCTGACACGCAAAGACAATTCAAGGAGAGGGGGTACAAAAATGGTCAGATTAATACTGCCATTGAGAAAACTCAATACAAATCGAGACATGATCTATTTCAAGGACAGTCTGGCAAAAATAAGCATTCTTGCGTTCTTAGGGTGCCGTCTTTCGGATGGGACGTTAAACGGGTGTCCTGACTCTGTGGTCACTAAAGATCCAATGGCATTTATTGTAAGAGTAGGGATGTTAACCCCAGTGTCCTGGCTAAATTCACAATCTGGCCCTCATACCATCATGGCCTTCTAATCATCCCCAGCACGACGCAACCTGGAGTGCCTGGATACAGCCCTTATCCGTGGTATATTGGCCATATACCACAAAACCCAGAGGTGCCTTATTGCTATTATAAACTGGTCCCAATGTAATCAGAGCAGTACAAATACGTTTTGTCATTCCCATGGTATATGGTCTGATTTAGTTGATTGGTTATCCACTGGTTATTCACTAGGTGCGGTGCATTCGGAAATGGATTAAATAAATAAAAATCCTCATCAATCTACACAATCTACCACATCAATCTACCCCATAATGACAAAGCAAAAACTGTTTTTTTTTTTTTTGCAGATTTATAACAAATAAAAAACAGAATTACCTTATTTACATAAGAATTCAGACCCTTTGCTATGAGACTCAAAATTGAGCTTAGATGCATCCTGTTTCCACTGATCATCCTTGAGATGTTTCTAAAAGTTGATTGGACTCCACCTGTGGTAAATTCAATTGATTGGACATGATTTGGAAAGGCACACACCTGTCTATATAAGGTCCCACATTTGACAGTGCATGTCAGAGCAAAAACCAAGCCATGAGGTTGAAGGAAATGTCTGTAGAGATCAGAGACAGGATTGTGTCGAGGCACAGATCTGGAGACAGGTACCAAAACATTCCTGCAGTATTGAAAGTCCCCAAGAACACAGTTACCTTCATCATTCTTAAATGGAAGAAGTTTGGAACCCCCAAGACTCTTCCTAGAGCTGGCCGCCCGGCCAAACTGAGCAATCAGGGTAGAAGGGCCTTGGTCAGGGAGGTGACCAAGAACCCGATGGTCACTCTGACAGAGCTCCATAGTTCCTCTGTGGAGATGGGAGAACCTTCCAGAAGGACAACCATCTCTGTAGCACTCCACCAATCAGGCCTTCATGGTAGACGGAAGCCACTTAGTAAAAGAGGTGCCTTTTACTGTCATGGGAGACTAGTCAAGACTGGGAGACTAGTCAAGACTGGGAGACTAGTCAAGATCGAGGGAAAGATGAACGGAGCAAAGTACAGAGAGATCATGGATGAAAACCTGCTCCAGATCACTCAGGACCTCAGACTGGGGCGAAGGTTCACATTCCAACAGGACAATGACCCTAAGCAGACAACCAAGACAACGCAGGAGGGGTTTTGGGTCTCTGAATGTCCTTGAGTGACCCAGCCAGAGCCCGGACTTGAACGCGGTCGAACATCTCTGGAGAGACCTGAAAATAGCTGTGCAGCGACACTCCCCATCCAACCTGACAGAGCTTGAGAGGATCTGCAGAGAAGAATGGGAGAAACCCCAAATACAGGTGTGCCAAGCTTGTAGCGTCATACCCAAGAAGACTCCAGGCTGTAATCACTGCCAAAGGTGCTTCAACAAAGTACTGAGTAAAAGGTCTGAATACTAATGTAAATGTGGATTTAAAAATATATATATATAAATCTGCAAAATCTTTAAAAAAAATGTTTTTGCTTTGTCCTTAGATTAATGAGGGGGGGAAACTATTTAATCCATTTTAGAATAAGGCTGTAATGTAACAACATGTGGAAATAGTCGAGGGGTCTGAATAATTTCTGAATACAACTGTATACACTTTTCTACTATGCATATTCAACACTTCATATTGTCAAGACATGTTTTTATACAACATAATTGGTCAAAGATGGAACCACCTGCTGCATGCTTCAGTAACTGTTCCAAAAACTACTGCAAACTGCATCCACACATTGAACATTGTAATGGATTAGCATTTCCATTCTTAACATGTAAAGCTCCCAGTTTCAGTCAGTGCTCACCTGCTGGACCAGTCCTCCCAGCTGAAGAAGAATCTGCTGCACCCTCTCCTGACAACACATCATTCATAGCCATAATGAAGACAGCATTCTTCAAGGGTTACGAGACTTTGAAAAACAAGGGTGCATTCCAGGGTTCATTGTTGATAGCTAAACATGATATAAGAATGTTGGATTAGCATTAGCCTTCAAGCATTCAGTTTCATTTAGTTACACATTGCGTCAAGGAGACCAAAAACAGTATATCAATCATTTCTGTATCTATAATAATTGTCTTTATTATGACCACTGCCACATGACAAAAATATAAATTCTCTGTTAATTTGTTAACTTCAAGGTGAAGTTATTTTACAATCCATAAACTAGTTTTGTAACGAATTCAACATAGCATAACTATTATTTGTAATTACAAGTTTATAACAAAATAACCATGTATATTATCATACATCAGTCAAGCGTTTATGCTCAGTGCACATTGACTTGCAAGAATTGAAGACAAGGAAATGGTGCAGTGGCGCCTCCCAGTGGTTGTATAAAGCAGCAATCATAAGTAGAAACAATATCAAAGCAGCCTCCACACCCCAGGTTCGGTAAAAAGCTGAGGGATCAGGCTGGGGAAATGTAATCACAAAAATTCATAGACAGAGCTATGGGTGCAAGGAATGACCATCCAAGATAGAAAAATGATAATTTGAACCATGTTTTGAGGCTGTATAGTGTTTGTTTACATTTTCTTTGTTTACAAACATTTATAAGTTATATTTTTCAGGACTCAATGGTGGCATATCATTAATGTATTAGTCAACAAAATGGATGTAGAAACTGTTGATTGCCCCTTTAAAGGTAGTATTTACTCAAAGACAAAATCAGAATTTCTGGGATGCTTTTTATTCTACACTTGAGGGCATTACATTTGTTACACGGGTTATCACAAAGCAATTTTTTAAATAATATGCATAAAATCATTGCGTCCTATTTTGAGTTAGCACCTCAAAGCTGTCCTCTTTTGTGAAACTGGAAAAAGAAAGTCACGGTTCTCTGTTTCAGCTAGCTTTCCAACATGCATCTTATTCTGTACTCATATTGTTGTGCAGATATTATAAAGAACTGGTGATGATTCTATTGATACGCTTATAAATCAGATATCTCTTGTAATTACTGTTAGGCTTATATGCAATTCACCATTGCTTTACAGTGGATAGTCATGTCTGTTGTATACATTGTTTGTTGGGCCACAGGACAGGCAGTAATCAGATCTTCTCCACATAGTTCCCAGGGAAGAGTCCTTCCTTGCCACAAAACCTGCCTCTCCACCAGCCTGATGCATCTGCAGGGGAACACAGAGATATGGACAGCTGTGGACTCCATACACAGTACAGTCTTAGAACTCATCCAATACAGGTCTGAGCATGAATTGATGCTGTGAGCTTATTTGGGATCAGCACTTAAAGCATAACAGCCCTGGTGTTGTAGTGCCAAGCATCCAACAAGTTCTCTAGTCTCTTCTGCCTCTTTCTTCTCACCCTTTTCCGTTGTTGAGATGGACACAGTTTCTTAACAAATAGAGAATTGAGTACTATTCTATTCCTTCCCTACGTGTTCCTCACCTTCATTGAGCAGGTCGATGATATCATTGGTGTCGAAGCTGAGCTCGTCTGTGTCCTGGCCAGCATACTGGTACAGCGCCCGGCAACGCGGGCCGGTGGGGCGTGGCTGGGCCTTGGGCCGGCTGGATGGGGCCGGGGGTGGCCGCTGGCTGCTGATACTCCTCTTCCTCTGCATTCTGGAGAGGGGGGGGGGGTGAGAGAGAGAGATGAGAGAGAGGGAGATAGTATATGTTGTGAATACCCACTGTGTGCTCAGTTTATTCAGCTCACCCAGACACGCCCTGGTCAGGCACGTTGAGGAAGTCCAGGTTCCCCTGCTGAGTCTGAGCCGAGCCTCGTCTTGTATTCAGGGAGCCCAGTTTGGGGAGGGCGGCGCTGGGGGGCCGGTTCTGTTTCTGGGGGATGGAGTAGGTTTGCTCTGGCTGCTGGGGCGGTTGAGCACCTCTACCTCTGGGTGCACCATTCTGGTGCCCTAGTCAAAGAAGAGGAACACAGATACCATCAAAACACAAGTATACCATTGTATACCATTCATACACTAAGACCTCTAAGATCTCAACATAATTATCACAGTGGTGGTACACAGTTCACAGTAAGCACTGCAAGTCCATGTTCATGAAGTGAGGCCTGCCAATGACGTAGGAACATATCTGGACCAAATAATGAGTTTACCTCTGCTAGGAGGCTGACTCCTGCCCCCTCCATGGTTCTGTGGAGATCCCTTCTTGGTGGGTTCTGACAAAATAAACATGTAGAGTTTTAAACTATGACATATTAGGATTAACAGGTTATATTATATACTTTACACTGTATTGAGTCAGACTTAGTATTATATACATTATCTACTATATCTATGTCTCTTTTCCACTTCGGTATGTGATTTTTTCTGTTCCTGACACTCACTGGAGGTCTTTGGCAGGCCATCTCCCACGTTGATGGTGAGGGTCTTTCCAGCTGGTTTGATCTCTGCCAGGTCTCCCTGTCCCCTCTGGAACACCACAACACGGGTGCCCCCTCCACCCCAGCCCTCCTTCTTCACCCGGAATTCCAGTCTGTAGAGAGCCACAACAGTGGACATGAATGATATGATCCTTTTTACCAGATGCTTTCATCCAAAGTTAACTCGATCAACTAAACTATGGAGACCACACATAGAGAGTCATATATCAAGGCTGTTCCTATCCAGTATGTGTGTAGTCATACCTGTCGTTGAAGGAGAGAGACAGCTTGTTCTTGGTCACCTCTTCATAGCGCTTACAGAGCAGGCTGAGGAACTCAGTCTTGAAGTTGGACTCTAGCAGACTGTCATACTGAGCCTCATGCACGATGAAGAAATCATCCTGTCTCATACTACAAAGAGAGGGAGAAAGGCAGAAATGGAAAGGTTTGAGGGATTGCCGTTGAGAGAAGACAAGAAGTGTCACACACAGTAGGCCGATATAGCAAAGTTCTTTTTTTTTTACATATCCTGTGTGATCAGTTCCTGTTTATTAATGACAACACTGACCACAAAAGTTCCCAATGGTACTGCCTGGAAATACATCATACTGGACTGTTATATGCTATTCTAAGTCGAGCAGGGAGAAAACCCCTTTACCTGAGAGAGACAGAGTGGATGCTCTCAAACTCCAGCTTCCTCTTTAACACCTCTTTTATCTGTCCCTTCTCTGGCCCCTTCTTCACCTTCTCTCTGCCTATCAGGTAGATGCCCTTGGGAGACAGAATCAGGTCCCTCTTGATGGACTGGAGAGAGAAAATGGGAGGGGGAGAGAAAGAATAAGAGTGAGAATGAGTGTGTGTAAATGGAAGATGGAAGAAGTTAACCCCATGTTGTGTTGTTAACCCCGGCATTGGCTCTCTTTTCCTCACCGCTCTGTAGGGGAGGGACAGGTAGACTCACATTGAACCTGCGGTCAAACTTGTTGACAGAGTCTGCAAAGTCGACTCGCTCCCTCTTGGCCAGGAACTGTCTGAGCTCAGGCCTCTGCTCCAGGCCCAGATAATCTCCTACAAAGTTCCTGTTGATGCTGTTCCTCCTCCGCTCCTTAGAGTTGTACAGGATGTCCGAGGCTGCGGATAACATGCGAGAGAGCGGAGTACATGGTCATTTTAAGTAAGAACCTTCAAGGACATATTCATTGCTGTATATTCATTTTCTGTATTTACATTGATTTATGTATATTCATATTTCTTCCTTGTTTCATCCCCACACACCCCTCTAGGATCATTGACACACTTACCCTCCTCCCTCATCTGTTCATATTTCCTCCTGGCGATATACCTTCTCCAGGCTTTCTGGATGGTCCTGGCGAACATGTCGAATTTCCTCTCCCGCATCTCTTCCAATAGGAAGAGCTAGGAGAGACGGAGGGGAGAGGGAATGCTTTGATCAAAGAAACCCTTTTACAGCATATTGATGAATACCTCACACCTTTTTTGTAATACATTTCATATATTCATTTAAACCGGGAAGACCCATTGAGATAAAAGAAATAACACTTTTCTCAGGGAGACCTATGTGGGCCCCTACCGACTCTGGGGCCTTGACAAAGACCTTGGAGCGCCCCATCTGGTACTGATCTGTGTCCATGTTGACAGAGCGGAGGAGATGCAGGACCCCCTGCTGCTCTCCCCCCCGCCAGCACGGCCACGTCTCTGCCGTCAGGATGGCATACCTGTAGGCCACACACAGAGGGTCAGGCACTGGGGGGGGGGACATACACTACAACCCCCCCCCCCACACACACACACACACACTGAGAAGAGGACACAAAGCAGACACTGAAGGACACCCAGCAGACACTGAAGGACACACACCTAAGAGTAAGTAAGACTCACCTCTGTAGGAACTTATTGAAGACTCTGCGGTAGGCGTAGCCGGCTCGACGTACACGGATGTTCTCCCGCAGCCCAAGGTACTCCACCTGGTGCTTGGCCCTAAACTCACACACATAGTTTCATCATCCCCTTTATTCTGATGTTCCATTTCTAATGTTCCAAACTATGCCGTCACAACTTCCTGCTGAATTCTCTGAATGTTCTGCTATTGGATATTTGGTGTCTGTTGGGGGGGTGTAATAGAGACAAACCGGCTCTCCTCCCAGTCCTTGGGTCTCTTAGTCTCGTTGGGTTTGATACATCGGATATAGTGGGGGGTGCACTTCATCAACGTGTTCACCAGATCATTGGCTTGTTTCTGCAGAGAGAACATAAGAAATGGATATACCACCATGTAGCTACTAATAATCTCAAACCTATGGGTGTACTGTTCCAGTCAGCCACTGAACCACAGTGCTGGCAGTAGAGTTGGGACTGTTACCTTGATCTTAGAGCTAGCAGTAGTGGGCCTGCTCTTCTTGTCCGTGTTGAGGTTTTCAGGGAAGAGGCTGCGGATGAAGTCACTGTGGGAACAAGATGGAGGACCACATTTCCCACATTATTTTCAAGCCTTGGTTGTTTTGAGACACGTGTCTGTTAAGGTAAAGATAGAGGCATACGTACTGTTCACTGCTCTGCATGAGTTCAATGAGGTCAGTAAAAAGCACGTCCCGGTTTCTCTCACAGAAGCCATTTATTTCGTAGGAGACCTGAGGTGACATGAGACATCATGTGTAAATATCAACATTCACACCGACCTTCACACTTCCTTCACCCACATGTCTACCTAACCCTAACCCTAACCCTAACCCTAACCCTAACCCATTGGTGGAACATTCCTTTCTACCTCAGCCTAGAAGTGTCTACATCTATGTGTTTTGAGCGTGAGAAGACTTGTCCTCTCCTGGTACCCACCTTGCCTGCATAGTGGTGGATGACAAAGCCAGAGTTCCAGCTGTTGAAGTGTTCGTGAGTGCCCACCGCCGCCGAGAGCTTCTGGAGCAGGGTGCCATCTGCCCCCTCACCCTTGGCATGCATGGTGGCACACACATCGTCCAGCACACTCATGATGCCTGGCGGGTTCTGGAGGGGATTGTTAGACATTTAGCGTGGTAGCCACAAGCAGAATAAAGACATTTGTGGAAATTCCATTGAGATATTGTCATTTTGGGCTCACCAACTTATTCTCGATGAGGTCACACACAACCTTGTTGTTGAAATACTCAATTGGTGTCCACTTGATGCCTTCCTGAACATACTCTTCCTGTGAGAAACACAGAGAGATAGACAATGCCAATATAATTTTCACAACATCCAAGACACCTCGTAAAGAAAATGAAGAGTGTTGATGTTTGAGAGTGGTTTGTACCTGTTCAGCCTTCAGTGTCAGCTCAATAAATATCTGCTGTAGCTTCTCATTGACAAAGTTGATGCAGAACTGCTCAAACCCATTCCTCTGTCAGAAAGCACACATCCAGATTGAAGACAATGTTATCACACAGCTATGTCTGATCTTGTTATCCCATCAGAGATCAGAGATGTACATGTCTATGTATTTAATATACCATTCACCTGAAATATCTCAAAGCCATATATGTCAAGTACTCCTATACTGTATTCTTCATGAGGTTTCTGTATGGCTTTGTTTATTGCCTGGTAATAGGAGAGGAAGAGAGAGGAGAGTTCATTAGTATGAAATGGACGTGTCACCATTACTGTATTTGTGTCTGTGTGTGTATCGTTGCAGTGTATAGTAAACTCAGCAAAAAAATAAACGTCCCATTTTCAGGACACTGTCTTCCAAAGATAATTCGTAAAAATCCAAATAACTTCACAGATCTTCACCGATCTTCATTGTAAAGGGTTTACAATTACAGTTCATAAACAATTAATGAACAACCACCTGTGGAACTGTCGTTAAGACACAACTAACAGACGGTAGGCAATTAAGGTCTACTGACTCTGATAAACACCAAAAGAAAGATGCCCAGGGTCCCTGCTCATTTGCGTGAACGTGCCTTAGGTATGCTGCAAGGAGGCATGAGGACTGCAGATGTGGCCAGGGCAATAAATTGCAATGTCCGTACTGTGAACGCTGAAGACAGCGCTACAGGGAGACAGGATAGACAGCTGATTGTCCTCGCAGTGGCAGACCACGTGTAACAACACCTGCACAGGATCAGTACATCCGAACATCACACCCGCGGGACAGGTACAGGATGGCAACAACAACTGCCTTAGTTACACCAGGAACACACAATCCCTCCATCAGTGCTCAGACTGTCCGCAATAGGCTGAGGGAGGCTGGACTGAGGGCATGTAAGCCTATTGTAAAGGCAGGTCCTCACCAGACATCATCGGCAACAACGTTGCCTATGGGCACAAACCCACCGTCGCTGAACCAGACAAGACAGCAAAAAGTGCTCTTCACTGACGAGTCGTGGTTTTGTCTCACCAGGGGTGATGGTCAGATTCACACTTATTGTCGAAGGAATGAGCGTTACACCGAGGCCTGTACTCTGGAGCGGGATCGATTTGGAGATGGAGGGTCCGTCATGGTCTGGGGCGGTGTGTCACAGCATCATCGGATTGAGCTGGTTGTCATTGCAGGCAATTTCAACGCTGTGCGTTACAGGGAAGACATCCTCCTCCCTCATGTGGTACCCTTCCTGCAGGCTCATCCTGACATGACCCTCCAGCATGACAATGCCACCAACCATACTGCTTGTTCTTTGCGTGATTTCCTGAAGGACAGGAATGTCAGTGTTCTGCCATGGCCAGCAAAGAGCCTGGATCTCAATCCCATTGAGCACGTCTGGGACCTGTTGAATCGGAAAGTGAGGGCTAGGGCCATTCCCCCCAGAAATGTCCGGGAACTTGCAGGTGCCTTGTCGGAAGAGTCGGGTAACATCTCACAGCAAGAACGGGCAAATCTGGTGCAGTCCATGAGGAGGAGATGCACTGCAGTACTTAATGCAGCTGGTGGCCACACCAGATACTGACTGTTACTTTTGACTTTGACCCCTCTGTTCAGGGACACATTATTCCATCTGTTAGTCACATGTTTGTGGAACTTGTTCAGTTTATGTCTCAGTTGTTGAATCTTGTTATGTTCACACAAATATTTACACATGTTAAGTTTGCTGAAAATAAACACAGTTGACAGTGAGGGGACGTTTATTTGTTTGCTGAGTTTAGTTGTCCCTGACCTCCACCAGGTAGTCAAAGAGTCGTGTGTAGAGGGCTTTAGCCAGGGCGTCTCGGGTATAGGTGGCTTGTTCTTGATTGAGTGTCACATCGATGGACTCAGACTTTCCACCCCACTTTGAGTCCATCTTTCTGCTGGTCAGTTTGTCTTGCAGACGCGTTGGGTCAACGCCCAGTAGATAGGCAGGAAAGGCAAGCACTGGGAGGGAGGAAAAACATACAGAACAAACAGAACACCTGAGCAAAATACATGAATTTCTGCTTTCATTATGGCAAAAGTGTGTTTTGGTGTCTATCCCTGTCTAATATTTTTTCACCTTATGGGGACAGTTGCATTGATGCTTACTTGTGCATGTGGGGCTCTGTGTGCATGTGTTCATGTGAACTCTGTGTGCATGTGTTCATGTGGAGCCCTGTGTGCATGTGTTCATGTGGAGATCTGTGTGCATGTGTTCATGTGAAGCTCTGTGTGCATGTGTTCATGTGGAGCTCTGTGTGCATGTGTTCATGTGGAGCTCTGTGTGCATGTGTTCATGTGGAGCTCTGTGTGCATGTGTTCATGTGGAGCTCTGTGTGCATGTGTTCATGTGGAGCTCTGTGTGCATGTGTTCATGTGGAGCTCTGTGTGCATGTGTTCATGTGGAGCTCTGTGTGCATGTGTTCATGTGGAGCTCTGTGTGCATGTGTTCATGTGGAGCTCTGTGTGCATGTGTTCATGTGAAGCTCTGTGTGCATGAGTTCATGTGGAGCTCTGTGTGCATGTGTTCATGTGGAGCTCTGTGTGCATGTGTTCATGTGAAGCTCTGTGTGCATGAGTTCATGTGGAGCTCTGTGTGCATGTGTTCATGTGGAGCTCTGTGTGCATGTGTTCATGTGGAGCTCTGTTCATGTGGAGCTCTGTGTGCATGTGTTCATGTGGAGCTCTGTGTGCATGTGTTCATGTGGAGCTCTGTGTGCATGTGTTCATGTGGAGCTCTGTCTGCATGTGTTCATGTGGAGCTCTGTGTGCATGTGTTCATGTGGAGCTCTGTGTGCATGTGTTCATGTGCATGTGTGTGTATTAGGCATGTTTGTCTTCTCCCACTCACAGTCAGTGCTCTCCACCTGCCCATAGTTGCCTGCCTCTATGAAGCTGATGTTTCCAAGGTGCAGGATTCCTGTTATGATCTGCAGCCCCTGAGCCTGGTAGGCCTCTGGGATCCCAATCACATTCATGGCTTCCTGTGGACAAAACTCAACACTGATGTCTATGGTCCTGTACAGAGCGCCATTACTGCTGGCCCTGACAACACACTAGGACTGGGAATACACAATAGAACAGTATATTTAACTAATATAAGCCTGTATTATGAATATAAATATGAGTGTCAATTTGTTCCCAGTGCTTCTGTGATGTCTCAATAAAGAAAAAAAATGTGTACTCTGTTTTAAGCCCTGATGGCGGAAGGTACCATTGTCTCCTGAAAGTCCTTGCTGTCGTTGGTTCCGTCCACTTTGTATGTCCCAGACTGGTTCAGGTAGTAGTAGTAGTCTGGAGTCATGATGCCCAGGGCTTCTTTCTGCTGGGGGTTGGCTCCTTCTATTAGCTAAATACAACAGTTCAGACAAAACACAACTGAAAGTTATAGCACATGAATTACATATCAACAATTCACATACAATTATGAAACCCTACAGAACCGTTAAATCTGTGCTGTCGGGTGAGAAAGTCAAACACATTGTCATTGTGGGTTGTTAAGTTACTGCTGGCCTAGCTCGGGGCCTGACTGACCTGGTAGTAGACGTGGAAGTTCCTCTCGTTCTCATTCTGGCTCACCACCCTCGACTTCTCAAGAAGGAAGTTGGAGATTTTACCACCGTCCGGCTCTCCTCCTCTGCTAAACTGGATCTCAAAGTACTTACCCTGTTAGATCAGAACACACACAAAAACCTATCACTCAAATTAGACATGGTTCATTATTCTGACTTTGTGGGCAGGTAGCCTAGTGGTTAAGAGCGTTGGGCCAGTAACCGAAAGAGCGCTGGTATCGAAGCCCTGAACGGACTAGGTGAAAAATCTGTCGATGTTCCCTTGATCAGGGCACTATACCCTAATTGCTCCTGTAAGTAGCTCTGGATAAGAGCGTCTGCTAAATGACTCGTATTTAAATGGGAATGGGTATGTGGCCCTATGCATTGGTAGAATGGAATTATCAGAGCAGTGACACGAGATGTACTACTGCTCTGTACCACAAGATGTACCACAAAATAATATATTTACATTACCACACAGCTGTTGACCCCACTCAGGATTTCACCTCAGCTCAGTCTTCTCAAGCTCTTTCATCTCATTGTGTTGTTCTTCTATAATAGAGGCCTACAGTACATACAGCTGGGCACCTCAGAGGCAGGAAACCCCAGAGGTGACATGCACTCAGCCACAAAGCCTGCACTGTTGCATGTGGATGTGGTTAGGAGTTGAGGCTAACATCTCAGGATCTCAGCAGTAGGGAAAGGGGAGAGAGTGAAAGGTGGCTGTTGCATACTGCTGCTGTGGGTATATAGTCTGCAGAATTCAGATCACCTCTGGTAGAGCACAGGAAAAACAACAGCATCTGTGCACAGTGTATTGTCTATAAGAATAGTTAGCACAGAACTAACAGAAATGATCAGTTTACAGTATCAGTCTTACTTTATTAGCCCACACACAGTGTCTAGAGAGGAGGAGAAAGATGAAGGGAGGCTGATTGCTGTACATATCACTCACAAAGCGACTGGAGTTGTTGTTGCGGACAGTCTTGGCATTGCCGAAGGCCTCTAATAGAGGATTGGACTGGAGGATGATGTCCTTCACATGCTGAGAGACACATACAGAGAAACATCACAATACAGCACATCAGTTTCCTTCACCGGCATTAGTAATGGTAATGCTAATAGTAGTAATAGTAATGCTAATAGTAGTAATAGTAATGGTAATAGAAGTAATAGTAATGGTAATGGTAATAGTAGTAATAGTAATGCTAATGGTAGTAGTAGTAATAGTAATAACAGAAGGTAATACCTGCACTTTATCACCTCCTCCTGATACTTTGGAGATGTAACCCATAATGTATTTTGCAGCCACAGTCTTCCCAGCTCCACTCTCCCCACTGGCACAACACACACAAAACATACAGCCATATTAATGATAACCCTCTAATTTACACTGTATCAAAAAACCTTTTTGGGAAACTTGTTGTGAAGGTGATATTTGGCTGCACATGAGTTTCTGTTTCTTTTATACTAAACAAAAATATAAACACAACATGTAAAGTGTTGGTCCCATGTTTCATGACCTGAACTAAAATATCCCAGAAATGTTCCATACGCATATAAAGCTTATTTCTTTCAAATTCTGTGCACAAATGTGTTTATATCCCTGTTTGTGAGCATTTCTCCTTTGCCAAGATAATCCATCCACCTGACAGTTGTGGAATATCAAGAAGCTAATTAAACAGCATGATCATTACACAGGTGCACCTTGTGCTGGGGACAATAAAAGGCCACTCTATAATGTGCAGTTTTGTCACACAACACAATGCCACAGATGTCTCAAGTTTTGAAGGAGCGTGCTTTGGCATGCTGACTACAGGAATGTCCACCAGAGCTGTTGCCGGAGAATTTAATGTTAATTTCTCTATCATAAGCCGCCTCCAACGTTGTTTTACAGAATTTGGCAGTATGTCCCACTGTTTAACGTATACTGTTTACAGGAAACTCACTCTACATCCTTAGATGAAGTTGAGTGGGAAAAGGAACGGGGTGGTGAAATAAATTTCTGTCACGGACAAAAGAATTCAAAGGGTGTGATGATATTAATTAACAAAAATTTTGAATATGAAAATGGACGAAAAAAAGATTTGGCTCATTAATTTATATGGTCCAAATCAGGATGATCCACAGTTCTTCGAAAATATTTATACCAATTTATTGAACTTTTGATCTAATCATTATGGTAGGAGACTATAACACAGTGTTAAGTACCTCAATGGACCGTAAAGGTAATCACTCTACAAACTATCCTCACAGTGCCCTTAAGGAAATCACAAATATTATGGACACATTAAAAATAGTGGATATTTGGAGGCTAAAAAACCCCGACCTAGTGAGACATACATGGAGGAGAATTAATCAAGCTAGTCGTCTGCAATGTCTCATTAAAGATCTAGATAACTTTTCTGTACTCTTTGGACTAAAACCTAATTATGATAAGTGTACAATATTACATATTGGAAGCGGGTGGCAGCGGGAGGAGGCAGGGAAATGGTCTGTCTGCCCAATATAAAGGATCTAAACTGGCAGAGGCAGGTGGCAGCGGGAGGAGGTAGGGAAATGGTCTGTCTGCCCAATATAAAGGATCTAAACTGGCAGAGGCAGGTGGCAGCAGGAGGAGGTAGGGAAATGGTCTGTCTGCCCAATATAAAGGATCTAAACTGGCAGAGGCAGGTGGCAGCGGGAGGAGGTAGGGAAATGGTCTGTCTGCCCAATATAAAGGATCTAAACTGGCAGAGGCAGGTGGCAGCGGGAGGAGGTAGGGAAATGGTCTGTCTGCCCAATATAAAGGATCTAAACTGGCAGAGGCAGGTGGCAGCGGGAGGAGGTAGGGAAATGGTCTGTCTGCCCAATATAAAGGATCTAAACTGGCAGAGGCAGGTGGCAGCGGGAGGAGGTAGGGAAATGGTCTGTCTGCCCAATATAAAGGATCTAAACTGGCAGAGGCAGGTGGCAGCGGGAGGAGGTAGGGAAATGGTCTGTCTGCCCAATATAAAGGATCTAAACTGGCAGAGGCAGGTGGCAGCGGGAGGAGGTAGGGAAATGGTCTGTCTGCCCAATATAAAGGATCTAAACTGGCAGAGGCAGGTGGCAGCGGGAGGAGGTAGGGAAATGGTCTGTCTGCCCAATATAAAGGATTTAAACTGGCAGAGGCAGGTGGCAGCGGGAGGAGGTAGGGAAATGGTCTGTCTGCCCAATATAAAGGATCAAAACTGGAGGAGGCAGGTGGCAGCGGGAGGAGGTAGGGAAATGGTCTGTCCAATATAAAGGTTCAAAACTGGAGGAGGCAGGTGGCAGCGGGAGGAGGTAGGGAAATGGTCTGTCCAATATAAAGGTTCAAAACTGGAGGAGGAATAAAAATAGCATAATTAGGAAAGTATACCAGTTTCATTTGAGGACCAGGATGTTGACAACTGTGCCATACAGATTGCAAAATAGTTGGGAAGAGATTTTTGATGTACTGATTCCATGGTACAGGGAGTATGAGTTGATATATAAAACAACGCAAGATTCAAGACTTCATGCTTTTCAGCTAAAATTATTATATAGAATTCTTCCCACCAACAAAATGTTGAATATTTGGGGCATAAAATCATCGAAGCTCTGCAGATTTTGTTGTGAGGATACAGAATCAATAGACCATTTATTTTGGTATTGCCTTCAGGTAGCCTGTTTCTGGTCTCAGGTTCAGGAATGGCTGAAAATGCATAGCATTGATCTAAAATTGGCCCTAGAAATAGTACTGTTGGGAGATCTAGAGAGACCGGGTCAGTCAATTACTAATACACCAATACTCTTAGTAAAAGTATTTATTTTCATCTCGCAATCTGTGGATTCTATTCGATTAGATAGATTGAAATTGTACATTAAACATCACAGTATAGTTGAAAGATATGAGTTGCATAGAAACCAGAAGTGGGTGGCCAGCAGAGATAGATGGGATGGGCTGAGGGAAGCTGAGGGTTGGGATTGCTGTGTGAGAGATAGAATGATGGTAAAAGATAAAAGTAAAACAAATTAATAAAATAAGTCAAAATAAAACATAATAAAAAGTACATTTGAATGACACTAAGTGGCAGTGTTTTTACAACTAATGCCGGTTTGCATGAGGCTGATGCTGTGTGGGTGTTTGTACACATGCATATACACACACTTATTCAAATGAACACCTACAAGAACACACACATACATGTAATAGTGCCAGACATGCACACAAACATATACAGTTGGCATTGCTGTTATGATTTCAGTTGTCCTTGATGTCCTTTGTTTTAAATGTATTATTATTTCACATTTTGTTGCATTGTTGTTTGCTGTTTTCTTCTGTCTTTTCCTTTTTTCTCTTTAGTTCATTCTCTTGGTTGTTGGTGCTTGGGGGGTTCTTGGGGGTGGGGAATGGAATTAATTGTAATTTTTATTTTGTTTTTTCTTCCTGGGGGGGACTGTGGGAAGAGTCTCGAATGGTTGAGGAACAGTTATTGGGGAACTGTGGAGGGATCGGGTTCGTTTTTTAACCTGGTGGTAGATCGGTCAACATGCCCTTGAGCAGGGCATTGACGCTGGATGCTTCTGTGTGTCGCTCTGAATGGGAGTCTGTTGGATGACTGGTATGATGTAGAGCGGCTTCACTGCAAGTAGTGTTTCGAATATTCAATAAATACAAATAAAAAATAAAAATAAATAATAATAAAGTATGTCCCACTGGCCTCATAACCAACGACCACGTGTAACCATGTCAGCCCGGGACCTCCACATCAGGCTTCTTCACCTGCTGAATAGTCTGAGATCAGCCACCCGGACAGCTGACGAAACTGTGGGTTTGCACAACCAAAGAATTTCTGCACAAACGGTCAGAAACCATCTCAGGGAAGTTTATTTGTGTGCTCGTCATCCTCACCAGGGTCTTTGCCTGACTTCAATTGGCAAATGCTCACCACGGATAGCCACTGTCACACTGAAGAAGTGTGTAGGTATGTATGGTGTCATGTGGGCGAGCGATTTGCTGATGTCAACGTTGTGAACAGAGAGCCCCATGGTGAAGGTGGGGTTATGGTATGGGCAGGCATACGCTACAGACAACAAACACAATTACATTTTATCAATGGCAATTTGAATACACAGAGATACCGTGACGAGATCCTGAGGCCCATTGTTGTGTCATTCATCCGCCGCCATCACCTCATGTTTCACCATGATAGTGCACAGCCCCATGTCTCAATGATCTACACAATTCCTGGAAGCTGAAAATGTCCCAGTTCTTCCATGGCTTGCATACTCACCAGACATGTCACCCATTGAAAATGTTTGGGATGCTCTGGATCGACGTGTGGGACAACATTCCACAGGCCACAATCAACAGCCTGATCAACTCTATGCGAAGGAGATGTGTCGCGCTGCATGAGACAAATAGTGGTTTTCTGATCCATGCCCCTACTTTCTTTTTTTAAAGGTATCTGTGAACAACAGATGCATATCTGTATTCCCAGTCATGTGAAGTCCATTGATCAGGGCCTAATGAATTTATTTTGATTGACTGATTTCCTTATATGAACTGTAACTGAGTAAAATCTTTTAAATTGTTGCATGTTGCATTTATATTTCTGTTCAGTGTAGTTAGAAAGGAAATGACACACTGATTGAGCTTTGGTTCTTTGTTAGTTCTGAGAAAAGTAGTGAGAGTAAATGTTTTTGGGTAGAATGACGCACATGAGAAGGCCTAAGGTGCGTTAGAGAGAGGCACAGAGATGAACTAGGACTACATACTGCCTGCCAGCAGAAAGAGATAGCAGTTATGACACTGGTATAATAACACACCTGATAATAACACACTGGTTCTCCTGATCAATCATCATGTTCCTGTACATGTTATCAGTCAGGGCGTAGATGTGGGGAGGGTTTTCATACTGGGCCTTTACATGGAGAAAGATGGACATAAAAACGAGAGAGAGAGAGAGAGAGAGAGAGAGAGAGAGAGAGAGAGAGAGAGAGAGAGAGAGAGAGAGAGGGGGGGGGGGGGGGGGGGGGGAGTTTAATATACAACTATGAAGGTAAACAAGGAAGTGAATGGGAACACAGTATAAAGACCAAAGTATGTGTTGAACAATAGGATGGTTTACTCACAGCCCCTTGGTAGAGTTCAATTTCCCGGTCAGTGAAGTAGGGCATCTGTTTGAAAGGGTTCACTGATATCAACACAGAGCCAATATAGGTCTGCACATGACGGTTAAGGGTGTTTCTGGTGAAATCACAGAATATGATATTGAAACAATCACAGCGAAATTGTTGATTATGTAAACTTTTCAAAAAGATAAATATCCCAAACCATACATTAGTTTCATCCGGACTGGATTACACACACACATATAATGCTTTTTTTCACACAAAGAATGAATTAAGTCCCGAATGTGCAGTAAAATATGTGCTAAAAACACGGAAGTGTGCTGTTGAGTCACAAAGTGGATCCAAAAGAGGAACAGTGCAGTCCTATTATTGCATACATTCATGTGTGTCTGCGCATGTGAAGAAGTTGAGTGAGTACATATGTGTGGTAGGGGGATGAGGCAAGGATGGTATGTATGTTTGTTATTGTGTTGTTGCTACTGTATGAGTGCAAACATCAGCTGTGCTCACGAATGATATAGAATGGAAGAACCTAATGCTATGGGCCAGTGGAATGACCTCAATGACCTCAATTCTCAAACGGTTTAAAAGCCATTTGTAACAGTTTTTTGTTTGTGTGTATGTGTGTATGTGTGTATGTGTGTATGCCTATAAATACATCCGTCTGAAAGTGTGTGAGGGGGCAGGTCTGCTCTATTTCTTCTGAAGAGACATTTGTGAGAAGTGATGAAGGTCCCTAACAGACAATGAAACAGGATACGAAGATGTAGTCATCCATGTATCTCTTCTTCAGGTTCTCCACGATGGCGTCTTCGCTGATCTTGGACAGTAGCACCATGTCGTCCACACCACTCTGCTTGACATTCTGACTCTGCCAGTGATACTTACTGCCCTGCAGGAGAGAATGGTCAGGGTTAGGGAATGCACACCCTTTGTATGTGTAATTGAGGCAGAGAGAAAAGCAGAGGTAGATCTATAGATGACCTAGTTCATACTGAATGTGAGCTACAGAACATTCTGAGTGGGAATCTACAAACAGGAGGGGTATAGAAAACCAGAGGAAGTATGGGCCAACTGTATTTGGAAGGCATGTGCACCAGCAGACAACAGAGAGAAGTTTCTCAGCAGCAGGGTCTCTCTGTGTGTAACTGTGTCATTAAGAATGTGACTAACTGTGGTTATCAGTACAGGAAGCTGAGGACAGTTACCAGGCAACGCTCTGTAGATGAGGTGAGCATATGCCAATTTGGCCATCTCTGTGAAGTACTGTTTCCCACTCTGATCTACGACAGTGATAACCAGTAGTTGTGGTATCTATTGAATATGCTTCCTATAGGAGTCTGTGGAATGGGAGGGGACTCAGTTTAAAGTATACCATTGGACCACAGATAGAGCAATGAGACAGATATTTCACAGGATGTATAAATGTGAAGCATCTGGTTCGCGTTTCCACTCACTCCCAAATATGGTGATGAGAGGAAGCCCAGTGGAAGGCAGTGGGAGAAGATGGAGCGAGATGGATTCTGGCCAACATTCTGCTAATTTTCTCATTGATAAAACATTTGATCTCGATACAGTTTTCTGTTTCCAAAACTAGAATCTGTTACGAACAGAGTAGGCTAAGTTTTGTAGGCTTTACCCGTTGCCAAAGTTTCAAACAACTGCATTGTTTAGAAGGAGTGCAAGGGCGAATTGAGTTATTGCACACACGCGCTTCACAGAGTAGGCGTTCCCTAAAATAAATATGCAAATACTTGCTAGAACACACCAATAGGCTGTCACTAGCTCTTGCTTATGCTGCCCACTAGGATGTATTTGCTCCCACTGGAACTGACGTCCTGTGGTCTATCTGGGGTTAGTTATACAAATCTGTGATTGGGCCTTCTTTGGTGATTTCTTTACCCAAAATGAACGTGGTGCATTTTAAAGTAACTGCCAAAAATAAGACCCTCTTTTCATTTTCTGCTCCCCTCCCATTCCTATGCCTTCAATATGATGATGACGTCCACCACATCGTGCAGAGAGTTTCCTGACTTCCCTATCACCACATAAAGAGATGAGTTGAACCCGGTTTGGCCAACGATGTTGTATGATATGATCTTAGCCTTGTTTGGGTTCCCAACGCTGTTTTGTTTTGTTTTGATGTGGATCCTGAAAATAGGTCTAACATGATTACTGTGGTCTGAGTCCCAACTCTCTCAACCTTCTAGTGATAGAGGAGAAGGTTCTAATACGAATGTATATTCCAACCCCAGTGAGTCAGTCAACTCTCTGGCCAATCAATCAATGATATTCAATTACAAATAAGCTACCATGAACATTAGATAGTGTAAGAAAACAAGCAGTACTTCAGTCCTTGAAGGCCGGTATTGCATCTCTGTTGTAAAGAATGATACCCACTTTTCATGTGAACAACCTGAGTAAGGCTGTTTGTTTGTCACACCTTTCAGACCACAATCCATACGTATTCTGCTCAGCACTCAGCACTACTCAGCACTACTGTGAGTGAGTCAGCCTGTTGTAGAAAAAAGTTGTGACAATGCATCCAAAATCAATCTATCAATGAAAATAGTCTTATTGTAAGCTTACTCAACTATCTTAGAAAATCTTTTGTGTGTTTGCGCATCCAGCAAGAGGCCGGATCTGTGCTTGGGAGTCTGTGTGGGGAGGAAGTATTGTGTTAGAAACTACAGGCCCCTCTGTCTCTCTGTCAGGGCTGCTGCACTTCCCTTCTCACGGCTCACCACTACATCTTGTGAAACCCTGTCCACTTTTCAACCCGTCACTGCTGCTCTTCCATTCCAGACAATACTACAGAACTTCTTTAAACAGTTCACCCTCACATTTACATTTGAATCCAGAGCGACTTGCTGTTAGTGCATTCATTTTAAGATACAGTGCCTTGCAAAAGTATTCGGCCCCCTTGAACTTTGCGACCTTTTGCCACATTTCAGGCTTCAAACATAAAGATATAAAACTGTATTTTTTTGTGAAGAATCAACAAGAAGTGGGACACAATCATGAAGTGGAACGACATTTATTGGATATTTCAAACTTTTTTAACAAATCAAAAACTGAAAAATTGGGCGTGCAAAATTATTCAGCCCCCTTAAATTAATACTTTGTAGCGCCACCTTTTGCTGCGATTACAGCTGTAAGTCGCTTGGGGTATGTCTCTATCAGTTTTGCACATCGAGAGACTGACATTTTTTCCCATTCCTCCTTGCAAAACAGCTCGAGCTCAGTGAGGTTGGATGGAGAGCATTTGTGAACAGCAGTTTTCAGTTCTTGCCACAGATTCTCGATTGGATTCAGGTCTGGACTTTGACTTGGCCATTCTAACACCTGGATATGTTTATTTTTGAACCATTCCATTGTAGATTTTGCTTTATGTTTTGGATCATTGTCTTGTTGGAAGACAAATCTCCGTCCCAGTCTCAGGTCTTTTGCAGACTCCATCAGATTTTCTTCCAGAATGGTCCTGTATTTGGCTCCATCTATCTTCCCATCAATTTTAACCATCTTCCCTGTCCCTGCTGAAGAAAAACAGGCCCAAACCATGATGCTGCCACCACCATGTTTGACAGTGGGGATGGTGTGTTCAGCTGTGTTGCTTTTACGCCAAACATAACATTTTGCATTGTTGCCAAAAATATCAATTTTGGTTTCATCTGGTTTCCTTCTTCCACATGTTTGGTGTGTCTCCCAGGTGGCTTGTGGCAAACTTTAACAACACTTTTTATGGATATCTTTAAGAAATGTCTTTCTTCTTGCCACTCTTCCATAAAGGCCAGATTTGTGCAATATACGACTGATTGTTGTCCTATGGACAGAGTCTCCCACCTCAGCTGTAGATCTCTGCAGTTCATCCAGAGTGATCATGGGCCTCTTGGCTGCATCTCTGATCAGTCTTCTCCTTGTATGAGCTGAAAGTTTAGAGGGACGGCCAGGTCTTGGTAGATTTGCAGTGGTCTGATACTCCTTCCATTTCAATATTATCGCTTGCACAGTGCTCTTTGGGATGTTTAAAGCTTGGGAAATCTTTTTGTATCCAAATCCGGCTTTAAACTTCTTCACAACAGTATCTCGGACCTGCCTGGTGTGTTCCTTGTTCTTCATGATGCTCTCTGCGCTTTTAACGGAACTCTGAGACTATCACAGTGCAGGTGCATTTATACGGAGACTTGATTACACACAGGTGGATTGTATTTATCATCATTAGTCATTTTGGTCAACATTGGATCATTCAGAGATCCTCACTGAACTTCTGGAGAGAGTTTGCTGCACTGAAAGTAAAGGGGCTGAATAATTTTGCATGCCCAATTTTTCAGTTTTTGATTTGTTAAAAAAGTTTGAAATATCCAATAAATGTCATTCCACTTCATGATTGTGTCCCACTTGTTGTTGATTCTTCACAAAAAAATACAGTTTTATATCTTTATGTTTGAAGCCTGAAATGTGGCAAAAGGTCGCAAAGTTCAAGGGGGCCGAATACTTTCGCAAGGCACTGTAGCTACAGTGCCTTGCGAAAGTATTCACCCCCTTGGCGATTTTCCTATTTTGTTGCATTACAACCTGTAAATTAAACTGATTTTTATTTGGATTTCATGTAATGGGCAGACACAAAATAGTCCAAATTGGGGAAGTGAAGTTACTTGTTTAAAAAAATGTAAAAGAAAAACAAACAGAAAAGTGGTGTGTACATATGTATTCACCCCATTTGCTATGAAGCCCCTAAATATGATCTGGTGCAACCAATTACCTTCAGAAGTCACATAATTAGTTAAATAAAGTCCACCTGTGTGCAATCTAAGTGTCACATGATCTGTCACATGATCTCAGTATATATGAATATATATTTATGAACATTTGAACATCTTGGCCATGTTCTGTTATAATCTCCAACCGGCACAGCCAGAAGAGGACTGGCCACCCCTCATAATCTGGTTCCTCTCTAGGTTTCTTCCTAGGTTTTGGCCTTTCTAGGGAGTTTTTCCTAGCCACCGTGCTTCTACACCTGTATTGCTTGCTGTTTGGGGTTTAAGGCTGGGTTTCTGTACAGCACTTTGAGATATCAGCTGATGTAAGAAGGGCTATATAAATACATTTGATTTGATTTGATTTGATATATACACCTGTTCTGAAAGGCCCCAGAGTCTGCAACACCATTAAGCAAGGGGCACCACCAAGCAAGTGGCACCATGAAGACCAAGGAGCTCTCCAAACAGGTCAGGGACAAAGTTGTGGAGAAGTACAGATCAGGGTTGGGTTATAAAAAAATATCAGAAACTTTGAACATCCCACGGTGCAACATTAATTCCCTTATTAAATAATTGAAAGAATATGGCACCACAACAAACCTGCCAAGAAAGGGCCACCCACCAAAACTCACAGACCAGGCAAGGAGGGCATTAATCAGAGAGGCAACAAAGAGACCAAAGATAACCCTGAAGGAGCTGCAAAGCTCCACACCAGAGATTTGAGTAACTGTCCATAGGACCACTTTAAGCCGTACACTCCACAGAGCCTGGCTTTATGAAAGAGTGTCCAGAGAAAAATAAGCAAACATGTTTGGTGTTTGCCAAAAGGCATGTGGGAGACTCCCCAAATATATGGAATTAGTCAGATGAGACTAAAATTGAGCTTTTTGGCCATCAAGGAAAACGCTATGTCTGGTGCAAACCCAACACCTCTCATCACCCTGAGAACAGCATCCCCACAGTGAAGCATGGTGGTGGCAGCATCATGTTGTGGCAATGTTTTTAATCGGCAGGGACTGGGAAACTAGTCAGAACTGAAGGAATGATGGATGGTGCTAAATACAGGGAAATTCCTGAGGGAAACCTGTTTCAGGCTTCCAGAGATGTGAGACTGGGACAGAGGTTCACCTTCCAGCAAGACAATGACCCTAAGCATACTGCTAAAGCAACACTCGAGTGGTTTAAGGGGATACATTTAAATGTCTTGGAATGGCCTAGTCAAAGCCCAGACCTCAGTATAATTGAGAATCTGTGGTAGGACTTAAAGATTGCTGTACACCAGCGGAACCCATCCAACTTGAAGGAGCTGGAGCAGTTTTCCCTTGAAGAATGGGCAAAAATCCCAGTGGCTAGATGTGCCAAGCTTATAGAGGTATACCCCAAGAGACTTGTTGTTATTTCTTGTTTGTTTCACAATAAAACATATTTTGCATCTTCAAAGTGGTAGGCATGTTGTGTAAATAAAATTATACAAACCCCTCAAAAATCTATTTTAATTCCAGGTTGTAAGGCAACAAAATAGGAAAAATGCCAAGGGGGGTGAATACTTTCGTAAGCCACTGTAGGTGAGACAACAACATATCACATATCGTAGTACATTTTTCCTCAATAAAGAAGTTGTCAGCAAACTCAGTGCTAGTAGGAAAAGAAAGAGCCAGGGTTAGACCTTACCCAGCTCCTCAGGAACAATAGTCCCCTCTACTGCTGGTTTTCACATTTGATAGGACTCTTTTTAATGCTTTTGATCAGTATTGTCATACCTACATGCACTTTCTCTCTCATGTCTTGTTAACGTCATGAGAATACAATCTCTGGTTAGGAGAAAAACAGGTTGTAGCAGCAACAGATACGTTTTATTAACGACTCCATAGTGTACATCACATTCTTACACAAATGTGAGGACATAGGATTCAATCAATGCTTCTTTCCCTCTTGACTAGAAACACTCACCATAACCGGAGTGGATGCTAGCAGGGCTTGTCAGTCAAAAGAGGAAAGGACAGCATGTTCTCCATTTAAGGAGTTAGAGTCTCTACTACTTGATGTCCACTGCCTCCTGTTCTGCAGCACTTTGTTGTATGATTGTTGTTGACAAGAGTGATAGAACACAACAGTTATCCATTTTCCTTTCATCATCTGGACATAAAATGAACACACACTGAACATCACTGTGCTTCCCTGTTGGTTCTAAGTCAGCTGTTGCCAGGCTCCAGAGTGTGATAGGTGCCAGCATCCGGGCATAATGTGAGAGCCCACTGTACAGCTGAGTCAAGTGACCTCAACCTAACATATAAGGCCATGTTCTTCAGAAAGTCTGTGAGATAGAGGAGACCATCACAGGAGGCTGTTGAGGGGAGGATGGCTCATAAGGGCTCATAATAATGACTGGAATTAAATTAATGGAATGGTTTTAAACACAATGAAATCATTTGCTTGATGTGTCAAAGCTATTCCATGAATTCTATTCCAGACATTACTATGAACTCGTCCTCCCCAATTGAGGTGGCACCAGCTGCCTGTGCTCAGCATATACAGTAGATGGAGAGGATAGACGAGTCCTAGTGAGGAGAGTCTTCAATAGTCTAGGTATGTGTGTGGTGTGTTACCATCGTGCCGGCGGTGCGTGTGCCCCTCTTCTCCCACGGTCCTGGACCAGGTGTTCAAAGTCCAGACTGTGTGTGTCGGTAATCCCACACTAGCCCCTTCACAGCACGACCATCACAGTCAGGAAGTCTCCAGCACACACAGTCACACAGACAGAACAGCCACCGAGAAGACTTTAACATTCAAAGCGTTCAAACGTACTTCCTCATACTCCCACAGACCCAGAGCGAAACAAGAACTGCTCTGCCACAGACTTAAGAGGACACACACACATAGATACAGACACACACACACAGACACACAGGTACAGACACACACACACAGAGGCACACACACACACACTCATCCTATATCTATAGGTACCACTTCTACTCTGTTGCATTTTCAATTCTTCATTTAGCCATGGTCTAAATGTTTAGACCTAATTAACAGTCAATGTTGATACTGCTAGGGGCTGTTATATCATACATTGTTAAAGTCCATAACAAACTCAATCTTTGATACAGACAGTATTTTTATATCATGAATAACCCCTCTATAACATACCAATAATTTAACTGATGGCACTTCTGTGTTTAATTTCACTTTACATGACGCTTCAGTTGTTTACTAACTACTCCACCTAGACTGTGGTTAGTCTCTCATCTTTCAAATCTGAAAGGCTTGCAGTGAATGGCACTACACCCATAACGAACTTTAAAACGTTTAATTAAAGAGACATTTTAAAAAGGGGTTTTACATGACATGTTCACCTCTGATTTAGACACTGTCTCCTGTATTCCTGACCCTGAGTTGGCTCTAGAACATGTATCCTCCATGTTAATTCCTCTAGCATATTAACATGCCCATTTTAAACAATACAGCATCAAAGATAGATCTAACTCTTGGTTTTCTTCTGTACTATCTGAGCCCATTTAGATGAGAAATCAGGCCTTGGCCAAGGCAAGAAAAACTGACTCTGCAGTGGACAGTGGTCTGCTAGTACTTCTAAATTTTGGACAACAGTAAATGCACTGATGCATGCAAATTCCTCTTCTTCCCTGCCTTAGGAAGTTCTGTCTGACTCTGGCATCAAACTGAGGAGAAAGTGATAAGTGATGCTTTTAATAAACATTTTACTTCGGCAAGCTTTTTATTTGAAAGAAACTGTGGCTTAATTGACCCTGGTCAGTCAATCGACTGCTCTTCCCTCTGTTCGCCTCTAGCTGAATCGACGGTTAATTGTCAACTTCTAGTGAATCTTTGTTTTCATTTCAACAATTTACTATCTGTGGTGCTAGATGGCTTGCTAAAGATTGATGTAAAAAAAAATCCAATGGGGCTGATATGCTTTTGTCACATTCTGACCTTAGTTCCTTTGTTATGTCTTTGTTTTAGTATGGTCAGGGCGTGAGTCGGGTGGGTTGTCTATGTTCCGTTTTCTATGTTGTGTTTTGCGTTTGGCCTGGTATGGTTCTCAATCAGAGGCAAGTGTCGTTAGTTGTCTCTGATTGAGAAACATACTTAGGTAGCCTTTTCCAACTTGTGTTCCGTGGGTGTTTATTTTCTGTCTTTGTGTATGTCACCAGACAGGACTGTTTCGGTTCGTATCATTCTCGTTGTTATTTTTGTTTTAGCGTTCTGAGTTGAATGAATATCGTCATGAACACGTACCACGCTGCGCTTTGGTCCGATCCTTGCGACTCCTCGTCAGAAGAAGAGGACGAGCGTTACAGCTTTTTCAATTTTTGCTGCAGCTCTCTGCCCCCCTGATTGCTGAATCATTAACCCATATTTTTTTACCTGATGATTATATCTGGTACTATCTCCAAGGTTTGGAAGGCGGCCCATTGTACTCCCCCTTCACAAAGCCGGTGACCCTTGTGACCTAAATAATTATAGCTCTATTTCTAAACTTTCTGCCTAGCTAAAATATTAGAATCCTTGATTAATTCTCAGCTAAGATCTTTCTTATCTTTGAAATGTATCCTAAATTTACATCAGTCAGGGTTTAGACCAGGTCACAGCACTAGCTCTGCTAGATCCCTAGCTATAAA
Organism: Oncorhynchus mykiss; assembly: GCF_057628025.1. Classification (NCBI taxonomy): domain Eukaryota; kingdom Metazoa; phylum Chordata; class Actinopteri; order Salmoniformes; family Salmonidae; genus Oncorhynchus; species Oncorhynchus mykiss. The sequence continues at coordinate 67,800,298 of NC_143026.1, forward strand.
TTATGTGGTTAACTGTATGGATAAAAGACAACATTGTGCTGCCCTCTTCATTAACCTGCCAAAAGTTCTCGACTGTTCATCACGCAGAGAATTTCCTCAATTGGCCTAGACCAGGCTGCATGTATTACAAAAAAATGTATTGACCTGAAATTAGTATTGAATGCAGGTAGAACTAAGTACAGCGCATTCAGAAAGTATTAAGACCCCTTCACTTTTTCCACATTTTGTTACGTTACAGCCTCACTCAAATGTATTAAATTTAAAAAATCCTTGTCAATCTACACACAATACTCCATAATGACAAACCGAAAACAGTTTTTTTTTTTATAGAAATACAGAAATACCTTATTTACATAAGTATTCAGACCCTTTGCTATGAGCCTCGAAATTGAGATCAGGTGCATCCTGTTTCCATTGATCATCCTTGAGATGTTTCTACAACTTGATTGGAGTCCACCTGTGGTAAATTCAATTGATTGGACATGATTTGGAAAGGCACACACCTGTCTATATAAGGTCCCACAGTTGACAGTGCATGTCAGAGCAAAAATCAAGCCATGAGGTCGAAGGAATTGTTCGTAGAATGGCGCCGGAGAAGAAGGCAGACGTTTTACGTGTCCCCAACCAATTGTGTTTTTTTGTTTGTAACTTATTTTTTTACTTATTTTGTACATAATGTTGCCACTACCGTCTCGTATGACCAAAAATAACCTCTGGACATCAGGACTGTGATTACTCACCATGGACTGGCAGAATTTTTTTTTTCCTTTAACAAGTCTGATGAGCCCGACGCGAACGATATACTGCTTTCTCGGGAACAAGCCCAGATCCCCGTGATTTGCATGAAGAGGAGGCGGAGAAAAAGAGGCCAGAGGGTGGGTTGCCTTCTGAGAATTCGTAGGCGATCGAATAAACCCCCACTTCCTTCCACTCTGCTAGCAAACGTGCAATCTTTGGAGAATAAAATCAATGACCTATGCGCAAGATTAAACTACCAACGGGACAACTGTAATATCTTATGCTTCACGGAGTCGTGGCTGAACGACGACACCATTAACATACTGGTTATAAGCTGGTTATATGCTGTACCGGCATACTGGCAGGATAGAACAGTGGCGTCTGGTAAGACAAGGGGCGGAGGACTATGTATTTTTGTTAATAACAGCTGGTGCACGATATCTAAGGAAGTCTCGAGCTATTGCCCGCCTGAGGTAGATTATCTCATGATTAGCTGTAGACCACACTATCAACCTAGAGAGTTTTTATCTGTATTTTTCATAGCTGTTTACATACCACCACAGTCAGAGGCTGGCACTAAGACAGCATTGAATGAGCTGTTTTCCACCATAAGCAAACAAGAAAACGTTCACCTAGAGGTGGCGCTCCTAGTGGCCGGGGACTTTAATGCAGGGAAACTTAAATACATTTTACCACATTTCTATCAGCATGTTAAATGTGCAACCAGAGGGAAAAAACTCTGGACCACCTTTACTCCCCACACAGACACACATATGAAGCTCGCTCTCCATTTGGCAAATCTGACCATAATTCTATCTTCCTGATTCCTGCTTACAAGCAAAAATTAAAGCAGGAAGCACCAGTGACTAGATCAATAAAAAAAAGTGGTCAGATGAAGCAGATGCTAAACTACAGGACTGTTTTCTAGCACAGAATGGAATATGTTTTGGGATTCCTCCGGTAGCATTGAGGAGTACACCACATCAGTCATTGGCTTCTCCACAGTGACAGTATGTACATACCCCTACCAGAAGCCATGGATTACAGGCAACATCCACACTGAGCTAAAGGGTAGAGCTGCCGCTTTCAAGGAGCGGGACTCTAACCCGGAAGCTTGTAAGAAATCCCGCTATGCCCTGTGATGAACCATCAAACAGGCAAAGCGTCAATACAGGACAAAGATCGAATCGTACTACACCGGCTCTGACGCTCGACGGATGTGTCAGGGCTTGCAAACCATTACAGACTACAAAGGGAAGCACAGCCGAGAGCTGCCCAGTGACAAGAGCCTACCAGACAAGCTAAACTACTTCTATAATCGCTTCGAGGCAAATAACACTGAAACATGCCTGAGAGCACCAGCTGTTCCGGAAGACTCTGTAATCACGCTCTCCACTGCCGATATGAGTAAGACCTTTAAACAGGTCAACATTCACAAGGATGAAGGGCCAGACGGATTACCAGGACGTGTACTGAGAGCTATGCGCTGACCAACAGGCAAGTGTCTTCACTGACATTTTCAACCTCTCCCTGTCCGAGTCTGTGATACCAACATGTTTTAAGCAGACCACCATAGTGCCTGTGCCCAAGAACACTAAGGTAACCTGCCTAAATGACTACCGACCCGTAGCACACGTCTGTAGCCATGAAGTGCTTTGAAAGGCTGGTCATGGCTCACATCAACAGCATTATCCCAGAAACCCTAGACCCACTCCAATTTGCATACCGCCCCAACAGATCCACAGATGACGCAATCTCTATTGCACTCCACACGGCCCTTTCCCACCTGGACAAAAGGAACACCTACGTGAGAATGCTATTCATTGACTACAGCTCAGCGTTCAACACCATAGTGCCCTCAAAGCTCATCAATAAGCTAAGGACTCTGGGACTAAACACCTCCCTCTGCAACTGGATCCTGGACTTCCTGATGGTCCGTCCTCAGGAGGTAAGGATATGTAACAACACATCCACCACGCTGATCCTCAACACAGGGGCATCTCAGGGGTGCATGCTCATTCCCCTCCTGTACTCCCTATTCACTCATGACTGCATGGCCAGGCAGACTCCAACACCCTCATTAAGTTTGCCGATGACACAACAGTAGGCCTGATCACCGACAACGATGAGACAGCCTATAGGGAGGTCAGAGACCATGACAAAATCCTATTCCCGCTCAGGAAACTAAAAATATACTAAAAATATACTTTGTTTAAAAAATGTTTGGTTACTACATGATTCCATGTGTTATTTCATAGTTTTGATGTCTTCACTATTATTCTATAATGTAGAAAATAGTAAAAATAAAGAAAAACCCTTGAATGAGTAGGTGTGCCCGAACTTTTGACTGGTACTGTACGCATTACCACAACCGTTCTCAGGGATGGCTAACTCTGGAAATTAATTTGGTCTCTCCTGAGTTAACTAAAAGCTGATTTACCTTTCTTGCACCTTACTTGTGGAACAAACTGTTCTTAAATTTGGTGCCTCTAAGCAAATTCAGAAAGCTGATTGAGGACCCTGTTACTGATGAATGTGTTTTTCATAACTGTTTTTCTTTCTGCTTGCGTTTTGTATGTATATTTTGATGTGTCTTCTCTGTCATTTAGGTAATTCAGTGCTCATCTGTAAAAGAGACCGTGGTCTCAGTATGACTCCTGATAAAAAAAACGTTGAATTAAACTAAGCTCTTCGGCTCTTCACTGACAAGTAGAGATTCACAGTGTTACTGCAAGTGCAGTGGGCCTCAGATCAGCACAGTTTAATCATGAGTATAGAGTATATTGCTGAGAGATGGGGCTCCTTGCCTTCAATAGCCTCCTCATTCTGGGTGAACATCAGCATACCCCAGAAGGCCCCAAGTTAAGCTCTGCTATGATGCAGGGCCTGAAACGTAACATGTCAGTGGTGAGGATGACTCATGCCAGGCCTCGGTAACCATCTGCAGATTTCCCCCAATCAGGAAGAGCCTAAAGCAGACATATCACAACCTCAGTGAGGAAACACTAGCGTCATTATTTTCCATGACATCTATGAGATACAGAAATAGATGGATGATCATTTGATGATCTAGCTTTCTGTCTGGGCCAGGGGTTTCCAGAGGGAGAGAGGCTAAAGCACACAATGCTCAATGCATTTATTAACAATGCACCATATTTATTCACTTTAATATGTTCATTTCAATGGTTGTACATGGGGAACGGGGGAATGTTTCTGTAGTAATTAAAACAGTACATATCTGTAACAATAAGCATCTGAAAACAAAACAATATTGTCCCTAATATTTGATAAAATGGTTTGCCTCTGAGGTCACACCATGACCATAGACAGATGGTTCAAAATAGAAAATGTAGCTTACATATTTAGACAGTCAAATAAGACAGTATGTTTTATTAAAACAGTATTGTTATGGTTTTTGTGAGATAGTAAAGTATCAGTCAGTGTGCTGACACCCAGTTTTATAAGAGACTGAATGTTTGGTAACTTATGTCTGTCCCATACTGAGTTACTGTAGGTAAGGAAATAAAGGGTTAACTTCTCCTCTTCTCACAAACTTATGTAGCACCTCAACAAAAGCACTTTATATTCACCAGAATGACAACAAATAATGACAATAATTAGCTAAGAAATAGCACCATTCCAAAGCACCATCAGGAGAGTAATAACAACCTAGTTACTCCAACAGAAACCAGAGCGGTCATATTGCAAGGGCTGGTTCTTGGTGTGAGCTCAGTAGATGGATGGATGTGGAAAAAGGCCTTCGCTGTACATGCAGCATATTAAAAACCGAAGTTAACTGGCTGACCATTAAAGGCGCAGCAGGGCCCTGCTATCAGACAGAAGGACCACTTAAGACCAGAGGACATGTGAGGGTCTCTGTTCCCATCTAATCGGTTGTTGGAAGTGTTTCACTCAGTGATGGACACTTTTTCACTCACTGTATACGTGACTAGTACAGAGAACCATGTACCATTTTTCACATTGATGAGGCCACGGTACATTTGCCTGTATCTAAATGTGTACAGTAAGGGCTACAGTATAAGAGATGTGTTGAGGTTAGCTGCTAGATGTGAACTGAACCGACCATTGACCAGCCCTTGCTGGGTCCCATGACAAGACAGTGGTGAGTAAACGGTTATGAGCATAGACCGGACCGTGGATGGAGAACCTTAGTATTCAGTAGAGTCGTCGAGACAAGTCCCAAATAACTAAACATACAGTATCCTTATGAGTAGCCATACTTTGTGCAAATCAAACCCTTTTCAAAAAGCATAATATTAATAAGAATTCATAAAGATTTAGTTCTGAGACAAAGCATTGACAAGATAACAAAGAAGACCACGTGAGTTGACACCAGCCACCAGATAACTAACATTAACATTTGGTAAGTGATAAAGTATCAGGTAAATTTCATTTGTACAGTGTAGATTGTGTACACATAGAGCAACGTCTGTAAATATACAAGTAAAGGTCCGTATGGACAGTGTCTCAGGGTAAGATTGGGCCACTTAATAAACAGCAGAGAAACGTAACTAAGCTGAACAGAGTACTTTGGCCAGTCCTGTGGCCAGCATGGCAATGGTAGTAGCACCAAACGCTAATAAGGATATAAGGACATAGAAACAGCGGTATCCCAGCAGCCCATCTGGTCTTCACAGCAATGCCCCCACAGCTGGTATCAGTTAGGGCAATTTCAGAGTGGGGGATAAAAGCACAGTTCTCTCTCTCACCCTCCCCTGATGTCAGAGAGGCTGCTCTGTGGTGCGATGGCTTGTCAGTCCCTCCCCCTGTGGAATGTTCAGCTCAGGCGGTCTGGTCTGGTCCCGCTGGGGATGACTCCGAGTATGGGTCTGGTTCTCACTCTGGATCAGGGGTCAATGTCCTTGGCAGGTCTTACAGCACATCTGTCTGAAGTAGGGGCGGCTGCAGAACTTAAACCTGAGCACTAGGGGGCAGTACGCCACTGTGTTCACATCTTTACACTCTGGAAGGGAAAAAAATATTAAAACATCTTAAATGGATATTAAGCTAGCAGGAAAATATAATGAGAAGGTCATTAATACAGAGTTGAACTTTGACCTTCAGGGTCACCCTCAGGGATGTCCATGGGTAGGCTGCTGAGGTCACATTTGCTCTTGCACTGCTGCATGGCTGCCGGGCGCAGGAGGTCTGGGCACTCATTGGACGGCTGGCCGGTGTGTACAAGACACTGCACAGAGCGCATCTCCTGACCCAGACCACAATTGGCTGAGCACTAACATAGAACGGATAGAGAGCGAGAGAGAGAGATAGAGAGAGACAGGTCACAAAACTATGAGGACATAGTAAAGACGGACAATAGAGCACTTTATAAATGTATTAGTAATTTCATTATTTTTTTATTTTTCTCCCCAATTTCACAGTATCCAATTGGTAGTTACAGTCTTGTCCCATCGCTGCAACTCCCGTACAGACCCGGAAGAGGTGAAGGTCGAGAGCCATGTGTCCCCCGAAACACAACCCAGCCAAGCCACACTGCTTCTTGACATAATGCCTGCTTAACCCAGCCACACCAACGTGTGTGATGGGACAAGTACATCCCAGCCGTCCAAACCCTCCCCTAACCCGGATGACACTGGGCCAATTGTGTGTCGCCCCATGGGTCTCCCGGTCGCGAACCAGGATCTCTAGTGGCACAGCTAGCACTGTGATGCAGTGCCTTAGACCACTGCGACACTCAGGAGGCCTACTATACAAATCTAAACAGGAAAGATTAACATTGATGTATTGAAGTGAAGAGGAAATACTAGACAATCAGTCAAGGACCTACATACACTAAATGACCAAAAGTATGTGGACACCTGCATTTCGAACATCTCATTCCAAAATCATGGGCATTAATATGGAGTCGGTCCCCCCTTTGCTGCTATATCAGCCTCCACTCACATAAGGCTTTCCACTAGATGTTGGAACATTGCGGCGGGGACTTGCTTCCATTCAGCCACAAGAGTGTTAGTGAGGTCGAGCACTGATGTTGGCAATTAGGCCTAGGTCACAGTCGGCGTTCCAATTCATCCAAAGGTGTTCAATGAGGTTGAGGTCAGGGCTCTGTGCAGGCCAGTCAAGTTCTACACCAATCTCAACAAACCATTTCCGTATGGATCTCACTTTGTGCACAGGGGCATTGTCATGCTGAAACAGGAAAGGGCCTTTCCCAAATCTGTTGCCACAAAGTTAGAAGCACAGAATCGTATAGAATGTCATTGTATGCTGTCGCATTAAGATTTCTCTTCCCTGGAACTAAGGGGCCTAGCTCGAACCATGAAAAACAGCCCCAGACCATTATTCCTCCTCCAAACATTAGTTGGCACTATTCATTCAGGCAGGTAGCATTCTCCTGGCATCCACCAAATCCAGATTAGTCCAGTCGGACTTACCAGATGGTGAAGCGTGATTCATCACTCCAGAGAACACGTTTCCACTGCTCCAGAGTCCAATAGTGGCAAGCTTTACACCACTTCAACCGACGTTTATCAATGCGCATGGTGATTTTAGGCTTGTGTGTGGCTGCTTGGCCATGGAAACCCGTTTCATGGAGCTCCCGACAATTATTGTGCTGACGTTGCTTTCAAAAGGAAGTTTGGAACTCAGAAGTGAGTGTTCCAACCGAGGACAGACAATTTTTATACGCTGTGCGCTTCAGCACTCGGTGGTCCCAATCTGTGAGCTTGTGTGGCCTACCACTTTGTGGCTGAGACGTTTTTGCTCATAGACGTTCCCACTTCACAATAACAGTACTTACAGTTGACCGGGCAGCTCTAGCAGGGAAGAAATATGACGAACTGACTTGTTGAAAAGGTAGCATCCTATGACGGCGCCACTTTGAATGTCACTGAGCTCTTCTGTAAGGCCACGCTACTGCCAATGTCTGTCTATGGAGATTGCATGGCTGTGAGCTCAATTTTATACACCTGTCAGGAACAGGTGTGGCTGAAATAGCCGAGTCCACAGTTATCTTTCTCTCTCGCTCAAACGTTAAAGCACCAGACAGAATACATTTCCTACTACAGTCGGTCCTACTACTGCGACATTCAAATGTTACATTTTTTTATCTGAAATGCAGCCATACACATCAACATCGTTGTTTTATATACAGTTGAAGTCTAAAGTTTACATACACTTAGGTCATGAAAACTCGTTTTTCAACCACTCCACAAAATTCTGTGTCATTTTTTCAACAATTGTTTACAGACAGATTATTTCACTTATAATTCACTGTATCACAATTCCAGTGGGTCAGAAGTTTACATACACTAAGTTGACTGTGCCTTTACACAGCTTGGAAAATTCCAGAAAATTATGTCATGGCTTTAGAAGCTTCCGATAGGCTAATTGACATCATTTGAGTCAATTGTGGATGCATTTCAAGGCCTACCTTCAGACTCAGTGCCTCTTTGCATGACATCATGGGAAAATCTAAAGAAATCAGCCAAGACCTCAGCAAAAAAATTGTAGACCTCCACAAGTCTGGTTTATCCTTGGGAGCAATTTCCAAGCACCTGAAGGTACCACGTTCATCTGTACAAACAATAGTATGCAAGTATAAACACCATGGGACCACGCAGCCATCATACCGCTCAGGAAGGAGACGCGTTCTGTCTCCTAGAGATTAGAGGTCGACCGATTATGATTTTTCAACGCCGATACCGATTATTGGATGACCAAAAAAGCAGATACCGATTAAAAATGCATTTGTAATAATGACAATTACAACAATACTGAATGGACACTTATTTTAACTTAATATAATACAATAAAATCTATTTAGCCTCAAATAAATAATGAAACATGTTCAATTTGGTTTAAATAATGCAAAAACAAAAAGTGTTGGAGAAGAAAGTAAAAGTGCAATATGTGCTATGTAAGAAAGCTAACGTTTAAGTTCCTTGCTCAGAACATGAGAACATATGAAAGCTGTTGGTTCCTTTTAACATGAGTCTTCAATATTCCCAGGTAAGAAGTTTTAGGTTGTAGTTATTATAGGAATTATAGGACTATTTCCCTCTATACCATTTGTATTTCAGTAACCTTTGACTATTAGATGTTCTTATAGGCACTTTAGTATTGCCAGTGTAACAGTATAGCTTCCGTCCCTCTCCTCGCTCCTCCCTGGGCTCGAACCAGGAACACAACGACAACAGCCACCCTCGAAGCAGCGTTACCCATGCAGAGCAAGGGAAACAACCACTCCAAGTTTCAGAGCGAGTGATGTTTGAAACGCTATTAGCGCGCACCCCGCTAACTAGCTAGCCATTTCACGTCGGTTACACCAGCCTCATCTCGGGAGTTGATATGCTTGAAATCATAAACAGCGCAATGCTTGATGCACAACGAAGAGCTGCTGGCAAAATGCACGAAAGTGCTGTTTGAATGAATGCTTACTAGCCTGCTGCTGCCTACCACCACTCAGTCAGATACTTGTACGCTTGTATGCTCAGTCAGATTATATGCAACGCAGGACACGCTAGATAATATCTAGTAATATCAACCATGTGTAGTTAACTGGTGATTATGATTGATTGTTTTTTATAAGATAAGTTTAATGCTAGCTAGCAACTTACTTTGGCTTACTGCATTCGCGTAACAGGCAGTCTCCTTGTGGAGTGCAACGAGAGGTAGTTGGTTATAGTGTTGGACTAGTTAACTGTAAGGTTGCAAGATTGGATCCCCGAGCTGACAAGGTGAAAATCTGTCCTTCTGCCCCTGAACGAGGCAGTTAACCCACTGTTCCTAGGCCGTCATTGAAAATAAGAATGTGTTCTTAACTGACTTGCCTAGTTAAATAAAGATTAAATAAAGGTGAAAAAATAATAATTCTAAATCGGCCAAATCGGTGTCCAAAAATACCGATTTCCGATTGTTATGAAAACTTGAAATCGGCCCCAATTAAATCGGACATTCTGATTAATTGGTCGACCTCTACTAGAGATAGACACTTGTGTGAAAAGTGCTGAATAAAATAATAAAAAAGACATAAGAAAAATAATTGTAGGCCTCCACAAGTGTGGTTCATCCTTGGGAGCAATTTCCAAACGCCTGAAGGTACCACGTTCATCTGTACGAACAATAGTACGCAAGAATAAACACTATGGGACCACGCATCCGTCATACCTCTCAGAAAGGAGACGCGTTCTGTCTCCTAGAAATGAACGTACTTTGGTGTGAAAAGTGCAAATCAATCCCAAAACAACAGCAAAGGACCTTGTGAAGATGCTGGAGGAAATAGGTACAAAAGTATCTATATCCACAGTAAAACGAGTCCTATATCGACATAACCTGATAGGCCACTCAGCAAGGAAGAAGCCATTGCTCCAAAACCGCCATAAAAAAGCCAGACTACGGTTTGCAACTAACTGCACATGGGGACAAAAGGTCGTACTTTTTGGAGAAATGTCCTCTGATCTGATGAAACAAAAATAGAACTGTTTGGCCATAATGACCATTATCTGAATAGGTCTATCGGACAATTTTCTTGGGTCACTATAACTATATCTATTTTGACAATTGGATTGGTCCCCTCTACCACACGGAACCCCACTAATCTACCGACGGAAACGCATGAGGTGGCTAAAAACAGACCATCCTCTGCTAGCTTGCTACCGATGGCCCGGCTAGCTGTCGGAATCGCTGTGACCCCAACCAACCTCACTACTCACTGGACCCTTATGATCACTCGTATAAGCATGCCTCTCCTCAATGTCAATATGCCTTGTCCATTGCTGTTCTGGTTGGTGTTTATTGGCTTATTTCACTGTAGAGCCTCTAGCCCTGCTCCTATACCTTATCCAACCTTTCAGTTCCACCACCCACACATGCGATGACATCACCTGGTTTCAATGATGTTTCTAGAGACAGTATCTCTCTCATCATCACTCATTGCCTAGGTTTACCTCCACTGTATTCACATCCTACCATATCTTTGTCTGTACATTATACCTTGAAGCTATTTTACCGCCCCCAGAAACCTCCTTTTACTCTCTGTTCCGGACGTCCTAGACGACCAATTCTCATAGCTTTTAGTCGTACCCTTATCCTACTCCTCCTCTGGTGGTATAGAGGTGAATCCAGGACCTGAAGTGCCTAGCTCCACTCCCATTCCCCAGGCACTCTTTTGATGACTTCTGTAACCGTAATAGCCTTGGCTTCATGCATGTTAACAATAGAAGCCTCCTCCCTAAGTTTGTTTTATTCACTGCTTTAGCACACTCTGCCAACCCTGATGTCCTAGCCGTGTCTGAATCCTGGCTTAGGAAGACCACCAAAAACTCTGAAATCTCCATCCCTAACTACAACATTTTCAGACAAGATAGAACGGCCAAAGGGGGCGGTGTTGCAATCTACTACAGAGATAGCCTGCAGAGTTCTGTCCTACTATCCAGGTCTGTACCCAAACAATTTGAACTACTACTTTTAAAAATCCAACTCTAAAAACACGCCTCTCACCGTTGCCACCTGTTATAGACCACCCTCTGCCCCAAGCTGTGCTCTGGACACCATATGTGAACTGATTGCCCCCCATCTATCTTCAGAGCTCGTGCTGCTAGGTGGCCTAAACTGGAACATGCTTAACACCCCAGCCATCCTACAATCTAAGCTTGATGCCCTCAATCTCACACAAATGATCAATGAACCTACCAGCTACCACCCCAAAGCCGTAAACACAGCACCCTCATAGATATCATCCTAACCAACTTGCCCTCTAAATAAACCTCTGCTGTTTTCAACCTAGATCTCAGCGATCACTGCCTCGTTGCCTGCATCCGTAATGGGTCAGCGGTCAAGCGACCTCCACTCATCACTGTCAAACGCTCCCTGAAACACTTCAGCGAGCAGGCCTTTCTAGTCGACCTGGCCCGGGTATTCTGGAAGGATATTGACCTCATTCCGTCAGTAGAGGATGCCTGGTTATTTTTTTAAATGCCTTCCTCACCATCTTAAATAAGCATGCCCCATTCAAGAAATTTAGAACCAGGATATAGCACTTGGTTCTCTCCAGACCTGACTACCCTTAACCAACACAAAAACATCCTATGGTGTTCTGCATTAGCATCGAACAGCCCCCGTGATATGCAACTTTTCAGGGAAGTTAGAAACCAATATACACAGGCAGTTAGAAAAGCCAAGGCTAGCTTTTTCAAGCAGAAATTTGCTTCCTGCAACAAACTCAAAAAAGTTCTGGGACACTGTAAAGTCCTTGGAGAATAAGAACACCTCCTCCCAGCTGCCCACTGCACTGAGGATAGGAAACTCTGTCACCACCGATAAATCCACTAAAATTGAGAATTTCAATAAGCATTTTTCTACGGCTGGCCATGCTTTCCACCTGGCTACCCCTACCCCAGTCAACAGCACTGTACCCCCCACAGCGGCTCGCCCAAGCCTTCCCCACTTCTCCTTCTCCCAAATCCAGTCAGCTGATGTTCTGAAAGAGCTGTAAAATCTGGACCCCTGTAAATCAGCCGAGCTAGACCATTTGGACCCTTTCTTTCTAAAATTATCTGCCGAAATTGTTGCAACCCTTATTACTAGCCTGTTTAACCTCTCCTTCGTGTTGTCTGAAATTCCCAAAGATTGGAAATCAGCTGCGGTCATCCCCCTCTTCAAAGGGGGAACAGTCTTGACCCACACTGCTACAGACCTATATCTTTCCTACCCTGCCTTTCTAAGGTCTTCGAAAGCCAAGTCAACAAACAGATTACCCACCATTTAGAATCCCACTGCACCTTCTCCGCTATGCAATCTGGTTTCAGAGCTGGTCATGGGTGCACCTCAGCCACGCTCAAGGTCCTAAACGATATCATAACCGGCATCGATAAGAGACATTACTGTGCTGCCATACTCATTGACCTGGCCAACGCTTTCGACTCTGTCAATCACCACATTCTTATTGGCAGACTCAACAGCCTTGGTTTCTCAAACGATTGCCTCCCCTGGTTCACCAACTACTTCTCTGATAGAGTTCAGTGTGTCAAATCAGAGGGCCTGTTGTCCGGGCCTCTTGCAGTCTCTATGGGGGTACCACAGGGTTCAATTCTTGCGCCGACTCTTCTCTGTATACGTCAATGATGTCGCTCTTGCTGCTGGTGAGTCTCTGATCCACCGCTATGCAGACGACACCATTCTGTATACTTCTGGCCCTTCTTTGGACACTGCGTTAACAACCCTCCAGACGAGCTTCAATGCCATACAACTCTCCTTCCGTGGCCTCCAACTGCTCTTAAATACAAGTAAAACTAAATGCATGCTCTTCAACCGATCACTGCCTGCATCTCCCCGCCCGTCCAGCATCACTACTCTGGACGGAATACGTGGACAATTACAAATACCTAGGTGTCTGGTTAGACTGTAAACTCTCCTTCCAGACTCACATCAAACATCTCCAATCCAAAGTTAAATCTAGAATTGGCTTCCTATATCGCAAACAAAGCATCCTTCACTCCAGCTGCCAAACATACCCTCGTAAAACTGACTATCTTACCGATCCTCGACTTTGGCGATGTCATTTACAAAATAGCCTCCAATACCCTACTCAATAAATTGGATGCAGTCTATCACAGTGCCATCCGTTTTGTCACCAAAGCCCCATATACTACCCACCACTGCGACCTGTACGTTCTCGTTGGCTGGCCCTTGCTTCATACTTGTCGCCAAACCCACTGGCTCCAGGTCATCTACAAGACCCTGCTAGGTAAAGTCCCCCTTATCTCAGTTCGCTGGTCACCATAGCAGCACCCACCTGTAACACGCGCTCCAGCAGGTATATCTCTCTGGTCACCCCCAAAACCAATTCTTCCTTTGGCCGCCTCTCCTTCCAGTTCTCTGCTGCCAATGACTGGAACAAACTACAAAAATCTCTGAAACTGGAAACACTTATCTCCCTCACTAGCTTTAAGCACCAGCTGTCAGAGCAGCTCACAGATTACTGCACCTGTACATAGCCCATCTAAAATTTAGCCCAAACTACTACCTTCCCCTACTGTATTTATTTATTTAGCTCCTTTGCACCCCATTATTTATATTTCTACTTTGCACATTCTTCCACTGCAAATCTACCATTCCAGTGTTTTACTAGCTATATTGTATTTACTTCGCCACCATGGCCTTTTTTTGCCTTTACCTCCCTTATCTCACCTCCTTTGCTCACATCGTATATAGACTTATTTTTCTACTGTATGTTTGTTTTACTCCATGTGTAACTCTGTTGTTGTATGTGTCGAACTGCTTTGCTTTATCTTGGACAGGTCGCAATTGTAAATGAGAACTTGTTCAACTTGCCTACCTGGTTAAATAAAGGTGAAATAAAAAAATAATAAAAAATTATGTTTGGAGGAAAAGTGGGAGGCTTGCAAGTCGAAGAACACCATCCCAACCGTGAAGCACGGGTGTGGCAGCATCATGTTGTGAAGGTGCTTTGCTGCAGGAGGGCCAGGGGGACATCAAAAAATAGATGGCATCATGGAGGAAAATTGTGGATATATTGAAGCAACATCTCAAGACATCAGTCAGGAAGTTAAAGCTTGGTCGCAAATGGGTCTTCCAAATGGACAATGACCCCAAGCATACTTCCAAAGTTGTGGCAAAATGGCTTAAGGACAACAAAGTCAAGGAATTGGAGTGGCCATCATAAAGCCATGACCTCAATCCTATAGAAAATGTGTTGGTAGAACTGAAAAAGCGTGTGCGAGCAAGAAAGCCTACATACCTGACTCAGTTACACTAGCTATGTCAGGAGGAATGGGCCAAAACTTCACCTAACTTATTGTGGGAAGCTTGTGGAAGGCTACCCGAAAAGTTTGACCCAAGTTAAACAATTTTAAAGGCAATGCTACCAAATACTAATTGAGTGTATGTAAACCTCTGACCCACTGGGAATGTGATGAAAGAAATAAAATCTGAAAGAAATCTCTACTATTATTCTGACATTTCACATTCTTAAAATAAAGTGGTGATCCTAAGACAGGGAATTTTTACTTGGATTAAATGTCAGGAATTGTGAAAAACTGAGTTTAAATGTATTTGGCTAAGGTGTATGTAAACTTCCGACTTCAACTGTAGCTTAATAACACAAGATAGATATTGGTCTCCGCTACGACATACAAGTGTTTCCGAAATGCAGCCTCAGGCTACACCTAAACTATAGCCTACTGTCGTCTAACAAAACTAATTTTGATTATTTTACTCCTGAGGCAAAACTGGTCAAATTAATATCCTACACCTGTAGGAGGTCTAGTTAAATGAGAGCATAGTTCAATACAGAGCAGAGCCCATGTTAACCCCAGCCTTACCTCTCCCCAGGGCCCTGTGACCCACAAGGGGGGTGGGCAGCGCTGCAGGTTACAGCGCACCCTGGTGGTGGGACGCCCATACTTGGGACACTGGGACTCTGGCAGTGTGCCTCCACTCTCCCCCCTCTTACACAGAAGGACACGGTGCCTGAACCCTGGACCACAGCTGGGATTACACTGGGGGAGAGAGAGGGATGAGAGTGAGAGAGATGAGGGAGAGATTATTCAAATCAGAGCTCCAGCCTCTATAGCCCCAGAGCACACCAGAGACCAGTACATAATCCAACCAGCAGGTGGCATTGGTTACACACAGAAATGTTGAATAGTTACAGAAAGTATCGAGGTAAGCAACTTCTCTCTATTTCAAGAAATCTCTAGATTCTGCTTGTTAGTTTAAAAAAAGTTAGATAGGCTTCTGGGGGTATTTTGGGTGTACCTCTGACCAGTTCAGGGCCATCCACTCTGGGGGGCAGGTGTGGTTGTTGCAGGGCTCAGTGAGGGGTGGTCCTGGGGGGGTACAGGCGCCGTCGTCCTGCACCTTCTCCTCTGTAGGAGAGATCTTCCTCTTACACAGCACCTCTCTGGTCCTCAGGCCCCCGTTACAGCTGCGACTGCACTCAGACCACTCCCCAGACCCCCAGCTGTGGGAGACACACAGACAGACAGGGAGGGCTTGTTCAGCAGGATCTCACACACATGTACATACACACATGATAGGTAAAAACTTATTCTGCGTATATAGTCATAAGGGCCCAATCAGAGGAGCTCCAAACACGCAGTGGGACAGATACATTGACACTCACCTTGGGGAGCATGGCTCAGAGTTGCAGCCTCGCTTCTTGTCTTTGGGTTTGCTCTTCTTGTCACAGAAGTGGTTGTAGACCACGGAGTGATCAGCTTGCTTCTTACACACGACCTGCTGGATCTGAGCACCTGACAGAGAGAAGGAGAGAAAAACACATTATAAAACAGCGACAACTCTTTTGATCATTCCTCTGATGCAGCTCACACTGTGTGGCTCAGTTGGTAGAACACGGTGCTTGCAACGCCAAGGTTGTGGGTTCAAATCCCAGTGGACCAGTATGAAAATGTATACCCTCTACTGGATAAGAGTGTGTGCTGAATGATGTAAAAGTGTAGAACTTGTACAAGCACTTTTCCTCTTGCTTGTTTTGCTGACATTAGGGTCAAGGAAATGTGCTTTTAAACAAAGTCAATGAGTTTATATCAAGCTAGTTACTTTGGATCATTTACCCGCAACAGAAAGAAAGCAAAAGAAAGTGTGTGTAACTTCAAAGTTGGCTTCAGCACGAACTCCTGCGGTTTCACCAACCCCACAGTACCTCTGTTCATAAACATTCCATTCCCATGTTTCCCCAGGGTCAGTGTTACGTTAGGAAAACTCTCAAAAACTATTTTATGTACCAGCATGTGTTTGTGTGTGTGAGAGAGGGAATATGAGAAAGCCGTGGAGAAAGTGAGGGTATGCACTGTGCATGTATGTGCCTGAGTGAGTCAGTGAGTTTACTAGAGCGGTCAATAGACTGTCTATATGGAGGACCCAGCCCTGCCCAGCAGATAAATGGATCATTAGTAAAACACAATGGGTGTGTCATGACGACCATGATGGTATTTTTAGCCTCAATAATATGAAATGAACATGGGATAAGAGATTGAACTGCATGAATAAAAGTCTCTGTGCATTTCTGAATCAAATAATATCAATCAAATCAATCAATGAGCAATGATAGAGCCAGAGAAGAGTACAGTACAGAGTTATAGAGCCAGTAGTGGTGGTACCCCCAGCGCAGAGTGCGGAGCAGCGGGACCAGGATGTGTAGTGCCAGGCGTATCCAGTCAGAGGGTCTCTGTTGACTGGAGGGTTGAAGCGGTAGTGGATCCCTGGGTTCTCGTCCCTCACCAGCACCTACACACACACACCAACACATACACACACGCATGTCACGTATGGTATTCCATAGAATAATTACCGTTACACACACAATAACACACACAGCTAGGCCAATACCATGACGATGAGGGTCATGTTGGTGGGCCCCAGGGCCTCCAGGGTCTCAGGCTCATCAGTGGGTCGGCGGTAGTGGAAGGTGGTCCCTGTGATGTCGAACCTACGAGGGGTGTCGATGGTCAGCTTCCCATTGATGAAGTACTGGTCCCCTTTACTCTTCAGCACTATAGCAGAGAAGGAACGAGAGGATGTCTGACTGCAAACGTGTTATATGTTCTAATAGTTCTAATAACAGCGATACTGATGTGCCGATGCACTTACATTTTCATTTCAGTTTGAGTGTGAATGCACACTATAGAATCCAGCATGACAGAATAACACATTGTGTGACACAGAAGAGACATGAACTCTCACCTAGGTAGTTGAGGGAGATGTTGAGCTCCTGAATATGAATGAAGGTAGATCCTTTGGGGATTCTGACCACCTCTTCATAACCTGGGATCACACACACACACACACACACACACAGACAGAGGAGAAAGGCAATGTGGAAGTTTTATTCACTGACATACTGGAGGGAGAATGATGTATAAATAGTGTTTTACTCTGTGGGACTTCAATGGAATAAACAGAGCCTTCGGATTCCAACCAAATTCCTGGGCAGCGTTCAGTAACCATGTTTGAAGCCAGGCTGTGCTGTCCAGCCAGCCACCACAGCCCTGTAAATAACTTCAGTCTCACAAAAAAAAATGTTTTTTAAATAATCCATTCCAATGGTGCGACCGCTGAGGAAAGAAGAGGCTTGACTTTTGACCCCTCTCTGGTGCAGCAGTCAGTGCAGTGAGTAAATTCAGTAACCCGGCTCTGTACTTGCGGTTCCTGGCAGCTGGAGAGGGAGAGGTTTTTCTGTTAACAATCAGGGGCCTATGTGGTAAAGAGAGCCAAAGAGCAATAAACCCCTGGCCCTCAACCCCTGAGTAACCCTCCACCACAACCAAAGTTACAGACTAGACAGACTAGACAGAATGAAAGAGAGAGAGGATAGACTCGACAGATGAAGAGAGGAGAAAAAGAGAGAACCTAGAAAGATAGATGAGAGAGAGAGCGTCTCAGACCTCAGATGGAACTAGTAAGGTTTCAGAGGCAGGGGAGAAAATGGCACCATCGTCACTCTTAGGTGTGAATCTCTAGATAGAACATGCTCAAAACACCAGCCCATCTGCTGTACTGCTTGGTTAGTGAATGACAACAAACACCATTTAAACCCTCCTGGAAGTGAGGATTGGTCTGCACCTCAGAGACTTAAAAAACCCTGTAGACATGACTGCTCTGTGGCTCGTAAATCAGCCAGGAACCAGAGTGTAGGCCCAGGCTAAGGCTGTTGCTGAGCCCAGGCTAAGGCTGTTGTTGAGTGTGGTCCCAGCCACCGAGCTGTGGCCACCCCAGGAGGGTGTGTTCACTCTGAGGGTTGCAGAAGGGATACCACTCCTGCAACCCACACCTAAAACTGCCTGCCACATGCCCCCAAACGGGCACAAGAGAAACCCCACACTCCTTCCTCCCCCGCAGCCTTCCTCCCCCACAGCCTTCCTCCCCCACAGCCTTCCTCCCCCACAGCCTTCCTCCCCCACAGCCTTCCTCGCCAGTGGAAAAGAAAGCCCAAGGTCTCCATATTGTGGTGGCAGAATTTGGAGTGAGCTGTTGTAACTTCACAAGGCATATGTTCAGTGTTGGACTGTGATGTTATGCCTTCCATAGACTCTTGGTATGTCTGCACCCTGACACAGGGCAACTGTTCTGGAACTGTTGCTGTGTTGAAAGAAATGTTGTGTAAACAATATGATAGTATGATCACCTCCCACCATATAAGGGTGGACATGTAAATATTTATTCATTTCAGGTCTTCCTTGTGAAATCAGAGGTGGATCTCCCCTGCAGCTGCTTGTATTAAATGGGTTTCTATAATATCATGAAATAGTCTCTGCCTTAATCTTTGGATGGGGTTTTCCACAACATTTGGTGCTGTGACCCGGATGAGAGCGACCTGACTTTTGATCCGTTTTGCTCGGCTTGGACTCTAGACTTCCCTCTGGCCACAACAAAAATAATTAAGAGACCTTATTTAAACATCTGAGGGATTTTCCAGCAGAGACTTCATGGTAAAAGATCTCGTCCTCCTCATCCACAAAATGTAGGAGTTCAATTTGGCAGAACTATTTTCCTATAATAATGAATCTCACCGGTGGTAGGTAGAACCTAAGGAAACTGGTTCAGGGATCTAAGGAAACTGGTTCAGGGATCTAAGGAAACTGGTTCAGGGATCTAAGGAAACTGGTTCAGGGATCTAAGGAAACTGGTTCAGGGATCTAAGGAAACTGGTTCAGGGATCTAAGGAAACTGGTTCAGGGATCTAAGGAAATTGATACAGAATTGTATTACAATCACATGTAGAACCTAAGGAAATGGGTTCAGAGGATCTAAGGAAACTTATCCATGGTTAATATTGATCAATAGTGGGTATTTGGAGTTTAACCGCACTTTAAAGTATTCTGAGTTTGACTATGCTTTAAAGCCCACATAATCACACGATAGCCTACAGAAAAAGTATTCGGAGTTTGACCGTACTTAAAAATAAACAATATTATTCAAGTGTTTGAGAAGGCATTAGGGTTAGTGCAGTATCATGTACCTGCAGGGTGACGTTAGGCATTATGGTTAGTGCAGTATCATGTACCTGCAGGGTGACGTTAGGCATTAGGGTTAGTGCAGTATCATGTACCTGCAGGGTGACGTTAGGCATTAGGGTTAGTGCAGTATCATGTACCTGCAGGGTGACGTTAGGCATTAGGGTTAGTGCAGTATCATGTACCTTCAGGGTGACGTTAGGCATTAGGGTTAGTGCAGTATCATGTACCTGCAGGGTGACGTTAGGCATTAGGGTTAGTGCAGTATCATGTACCTGCAGGGTGACGTTAGGCATTAGGGTTAGTGCAGTATCATGTACCTTCAGGGTGACGTTAGGCATTAGGGTTAGTGCAGTATCATGTACCTTCAGGGTGACGTTAGGCATTAGGGTTAGTGCAGTATCATGTACCTGCAGGGTGACGTTAGGCATTAGGGTTAGTGCAGTATCATGTACCTGCAGGGTGACGTTAGGCATTAGGGTTAGTGCAGTATCATGTACCTGCAGGGTGACGTTAGGCATTAGGGTTAGTGCAGTATCATGTACCTTCAGGGTGACGTTAGGCATTAGGGTTAGTGCAGTATCATGTACCTTCAGGGTGACGTTAGGCATTAGGGTTAGTGCAGTATCATGTACCTGCAGGGTGACGTTAGGCATTAGGGTTAGTGCAGTATCATGTACCTTCAGGGTGACGTTAGGCATTAGGGTTAGTGCAGTATCATGTACCTTCAGGGTGACGTTAGGCATTAGGGTTAGTGCAGTATCATGTACCTGCAGGGTGACGTTAGGCATTAGGGTTAGTGCAGTATCATGTACCTTCAGGGTGACGTTAGGCATTAGGGTTAGTGCAGTATCATGTACCTGCAGGGTGGCGTTAGGCATTAGGGTTAGTGCAGTATCATGTACCTGCAGGGTGACGTTAGGCATTAGGGTTAGTGCAGTATCATGTACCTTCAGGGTGACGTTAGGCATTAGGGTTAGTGCAGTATCATGTACCTGCAGGGTGACGTTAGGCATTAGGGTTAGTGCAGTATCATGTACCTTCAGGGTGACGTTAGGCATTAGGGTTAGTGCAGTATCATGTACCTTCAGGGTGACGTTAGGCATTAGGGTTAGTGCAGTATCATGTACCTGCAGGGTGACGTTAGGCATTAGGGTTAGTGCAGTATCATGTACCTTCAGGGTGACGTTAGGCATTAGGGTTAGTGCAGTATCATGTACCTGCAGGGTGACGTTAGGCATTAGGGTTAGTGCAGTATCATGTACCTGCAGGGTGACGTTAGGCATTAGGGTTAGTGCAGTATCATGTACCTTCAGGGTGACGTTAGGCATTAGGGTTAGTGCAGTATCATGTACCTGCAGGGTGATGTTACCCACTGCTCTCTAATAGGACCACAAGCCTTCCAACTGTCACTATGATGGAATCGAGACCTCTGGAGTGTCTATAGGCTGAGCCTACCACAATCCCTCGACAACGGCTTGGTTTTCTTGGAGATGGTGATGGCTAATTCTTGTGCCTGGCATCATCTGTAAGCCTGGCTGGGCTGTATCAGTTCCCCTGACATGTTTCCACAGAATTAATCACAGACCATTAATCAGGGCCAAAGTGTTTAGACTGAAATAGGTACTGAAATAAAAGGTCATTATGCACCTACAGGAGGGAGAGAGGGAGGGAAAGGGGTTGGCAGGGCAAGATATTCACCAGTAACTCTATATGATTAACTGGTACAGTATGCAGATCATGCAACTAGAAAGCTTGCATGTGAACAGATAATTATACATTACTTTCAAAATGTCTGAGGTCCACTAACTCACATTGCAAGGCAGTAGTCCAACACATATTTAGCTCATGTCAGAATCCAAATGCATGCACACATTGTTTGAATTTCCATAAAACTATTTGGTTGCATAATCCTTCGATGGATCTCTCGAACTTAACTAAATCTCATTCTCAGAAAGTTGCTGGAGCTCCCTGGTCCAAAACACAGGCCCTTTCTTCTTTGACATTTTATTTGTGTTTTTCAGTTTTATTCCCAAGTCTAATTGAGAGGTATGTGTTATTGGCCTGTTCTAGAAGTGGTGTTGGAGGGAGCAGAGAGTTTGAGGACAGAGAAACGCAGCAATCAGGGTCTTTTAAAGAGAGAGACGTGTCCTGTTGCCAAGTCTTGGAACAGAACAGTCCCCCCAGTGTCTGTCTGTTCACGCCTGCCCAGCCTGAGAGAGAGGCACACTACCACCCTAACTGTAGAGACCATCATTGTGCAGTAAGCATCAAAGAACAGGGTTAAGATTCCTTCCTAGCAGTATTGTGGTGAATAGACTTCTGTTCTGTATACTAAACTGTACCTCCTTCAGGCAAGGAGTCATTGAAGATGCCCTCTATGGCCTCACAGTTGCTCCCGTCACCCCCGCAGATACGGCAGCGGTCCTCCCGCACATCCGAGCCCAGGATCCGGTCACAGCCCACGTGCTGCTGGGAGACAAGGGCCATAGATCAGAGGGTGCAGGCAGAGGCACACAGACACAGACACTAGCCCCTATAGAGAGCAAAGCAGAACGCACACTGTCCTTTCAGCAACAGAAGTGAGGCTGATTGAAATGTTTCCCAGGTGCCTAATGAAAATACTGACACCACAGGATGTCAACAACACACCCTCTCTACCTACAGGAAACATTCCTAAGACACAACCTGTACTAAGCTGTGACATACACACGTACCCCACCAGACATGCCACCAGGGGTCTTTTCACAGTTGCCAAATCCAGAACAAATTGTACAGTATTATATAGAGCCATTATTGTATGGAACTACGTTCCATCTCATATTGCTCAAATGAACAGCAAACCTGGTTTTAAAAAAACAGATGAAGCAACACCTCATGGCACAATACCTCTCCCCTATTTGACCTAGAGAGTTTGTGTGTATGTATTCATATGTAGGCTGCGTGTGCCTTTTTTAAATTGATATAGTTTTGACCTTGAGCTGTTCAGGAAGAGTAGCTCCTGCTTCGGTAACAGCTAATGGGGATCCTAATAAAATACAAAAAAAGACCAAATAGCAACAGAAGGTTCAAGCCAACACAAATGTTGGTCTAAATTAACTCCTGCCCTGTACAGTAACTCTAACATGTGACTGGATGGATGGAGCAACCCTGGGGCACTTTAAACCCTGTTGACCCAGGCAAGTCTAGGTTCCATTAACTATCAATGTGGAAGCTATTTCCCCTTAGTAATAGCAGGACTTGTTCCAGGCCGGGCCCTGGCCCTTCAGTTCAGACTGGGCTCTGGGCCGTGTCCCCTGGTGAGCCTGGGCCAGGCCAGGCAGCCAGCCTGCTGCAGCCTGCGCATGTGTTTCCAAGCACACACACCTCTCTCTCCACTAACTCTCCCTCGCTCGCTTCAAATAAATCTCTTACTCTCTGGATCCTAACCACCATGAGGCTGCAAACAATACTTACATTTTTCTCCTCACTGTTTTCTCCTTTTTATATGCACCATAAATATAAGAGAGAGACAGGGGGATGGGACAGAACCTGGGAGATAGAAACTGAGAAATAATGAGAGAAGGAGAGTATGATAGGGAAAGAAACAGAGTTCTAGAAATCAAGAGATAAAGAGGGATGAGAAGGAAGAATGCCAGAATATGATAGACCCAGAGAGAAAGAGAGAGTGAATAAGAAACAGCGAGTGGGAGAGAGGGGCTGAAGTGAATATATTTAGCAGCCAGCCGTGCAGCCAGCTGAGCTGGAGGGTCACTGAGTTCCTGCTACACAGAACAGAACCAAGTAAGAGAGGAGAGGAGAATAGTTGATAAACAGGCTCCTCTCTCAGTCTGGACAAGCCCAGAGACTTCCACTCACACCCACTTCATGTGCCCAGGCCCTGAGACAACTCCAAACAAAGCCCAAGAGAGGAGAGAGGGATGGCCGTTCAATTGCCTAATGAAATCTAGCTCTGCTCCACATAGCTGCAGGAAACCACAAAACAACAATTCAGATGTTTTGTGGTTTGGTGTCATTCAGCAAGAGTATTTCATTTTTCCCTCCTCCCCTCCCAGTCCAAAGCCACTCTGCTTCTTGACAGGCTCTGAAGCCATCCAAAAACAACAGAATGGGGGAACAATCGGCATTGTTTGTGTGAGCAGTGAGCAACACCATCTGAAAGGCAATACTACTTTAAGAAGACAACCAAGAGGAGAGTTAAATGAGAGGAGAGGACAGAAAGGACGGAGCAGTCTCACCTTGCACTCTCCATTCACACAGACATCGAGAGAGTCGTCCCGACATGGGGTCCCGTCCACCACAGCCGGAGCACGCTCTGTGTAGAAGTTATATCCCTCCGCCAGGCAGTTCAGAGAGCAGGACTTCACTCCACCTGGACAACAGAGCAGCACAGAGAAGAGGAACATGAGACAATAGTTCAATACAAACACAAATAGATCCCGGATTAGATTCTGTAGCAAATTTGGGGTGGGGGGGGGGGGGTGGGGGGGGGGGTAACCTAGAAGTACTTAAACCCACAATCCTACATCTCTTGGTCTACACGTCTCTTGGTCTACACGTCTCTAGGTCTACACGTCAGCCATTATAGAAATAGGTCTTGACTAGATCGCTGGTGTTTTGGCAAGGATGTGACAATATCATCTTGTCAGTTAAGGCTGGGTTTACACAGGCAGAACAATTCTGATATTTTCCACTAATTGGTCTTTTGACCAATCAGATCAGCTCTTTTTCCAATAACAGGGCAAAAGATCAGAATTGGGCTGCCTGTGTAAACGCAGGCTAAGAGCTGTTGGTTTCATAAGTTGTTACGTAATACTCTTGGGTAAACAACAAATACCCAGACTTGACAATACCATCATGTCAGAGGTTTAGAAGAGCTGTGCATTGTTATTTTCATTCATTGTTTGTGATACTCTTGGGTAAACAACAATATACACTCACCGGACAGGTACACCACCACCCCGTTCACGAAAATGGATCGCTCCTACAGACAGTGAGTCACGTGGCTTGTTATATAAAGCAGACGGCCATCAAGGTATTTAGTTACTGTTCGATTGAACATTAGAATGGGCAAAACGAGTGACCTAAGCAACTTGTGCGTGGTATGATCGTCGTTGCCAGGCGTGTCGGATCCAGTATCTCAAAAACAGCCACCCTCCTAGGATTTTCACACACACACGACAGTGTCTATGATTTACCGAGAATGGTGTGACAAACAGAAAACATCCAGTCAGCGGCAGTCCTGTGGGCAAAAACAGCTTTTTGATGAGAGAGGTTGAAGGAGAATGGAAAGAATTGTGCAAGCGGGCCGCAAACAGGCAAATAACTACGCAGTACAAGGCACAGTACAACAATGGTGTGCAGAACGGCATCTCGGAAAGCACAACTCGTCTGTCCTTGTCACGGATGGTCTATTACAGCCGGACAACCACACCAGGTACCACTTCTATCAGCTAAAAACATTGAAGAAGTAGCTCCAGTGGACATGTGATCACCAACACTGCACAATTTAGGAGTGGAAAAACATTGCCTGGTCTGACAAATCCTTGTTCCTGTTGCGTCATGCTGATCGCAGAGTTAGGATTTGGCGTAAGAAGCATGAGTCCATGGACCCATCCTGCCTGTTGTCATCAGTACAGGCTGGTGGTGAGAGGAGCAACTGTGAAGGTCCTATCTAGGATCCCATAGATGGTTGGTGTTTTGGGAAGGACATGAAAATACCATCAGAAATAAGTCAGAGGTTATTGAGAGCTGTATGTTTCATTAGGTGTCAGGTAATACTTTTGGTAAACAACACATACAGTAACATGATTAAGAGCTAGATTGAGTTGACCAGAGAAGCAGCTGGTCCTCTATAGCAGGGGTGGGCAATTCCAGTCCTCGAGGGCCTGATTGGCGTCACAGTTTTGCCCCAGCTAACACACCTGACTCCAATAGTCACCTAATTATGATCTTCAGTTTAGAATGCAATTTCAAATCAAATCAAAGTTTATTTGTCACGTGCGCCGAATACAACAGGTGTAAACCTTACAGTGAAATGCTTACTTACAAGCCCTAACCAACAGTGCAAAAAAGGTATTAGGTGAACAATAGGTAAGTAAAGAAATAAAAACAGTAAAAAGACAGTGAAAAATAACAGTAGCGAGGCTACATACAGTAGTGAGGATATAACAGTAGCGAGGCTACATACAGTAGTGAGGATATAACAGTAGCGAGGCTACATACAGTAGTGAGGATATAACAGTAGCGAGGCTACATACAGTAGTGAGGCCACAACAGTAGCGAGGCTACATACAGTAGCGAGGCTACATACAGTAGCGAGGCTATATACAGTAGCGAGGCTATATACAGTAGCGAGGCTATATACAGTAGCGAGGCTATATACAGTAGCGAGGCTACATACAGTAGCGAGGCTATATACAGTAGCGAGGATATATACAGTAGCGAGGATAAATACAGTAGCGAGGATAAATACAGTAGCGAGGATAAATACAGTAGCGAGGATAAATACAGTAGCGAGGATAAATACAGTAGCGAGGATAAAAGAGTAGCGAGGCTACATACAGTAGCGAGGCTATAACAGTAGCGAGGCTATAACAGTAGCGAGGCTATATACAGTAGCGAGGGTATAACAGTAGTGAGGGTATAACAGTAGCGAGGGTATATCAGTAGCGAGGGTATATCAGTAGCGAGGGTATATCAGTAGCGAGGCTATATACAGTAGCGAGGGTATATACAGTAGCGAGGGTATATACAGTAGCGAGGCTAAATACAGTAGCGAGGATATAACAGTAGCGAGGATATAACAGTAGCGAGGATATAACAGTAGCGAGGATATAACAGTAGCGAGGATATAACAGTAGCGAGGGTATATACAGTAGCGAGGGTATTTACAGTAGCGAGGCTAAAACAGTAGCGAGGATATAACAGTAGCGAGGATATAACAGTAGCGAGGATATAACAGTAGCGAGGCTACATACAGTAGCGAGGATATAACAGTAGTGAGGCTATATACAGTAGCGAGGCTAAATACAGTAGCGAGGATATAACAGTAGCGAGGCTATAACAGTAGCGAGGCTACATACAGTAGCGAGGATATAACAGTAGCGAGGATATAACAGTAGCGAGGATATAACAGTAGCGAGGCTAAATACAGTAGCGAGGCTAAATACAGTAGCGAGGATATAACAGTAGCGAGGATATAACAGTAGCGAGGATATAACAGTAGCGAGGCTATATACAGTAGCGAGGCTATAACAGTAGCGAGGCTAAAACAGTAGCGAGGCTACATACAGTAGCGAGGATATAACAGTAGCGAGGCTATATACAGTAGCGAGGCTATATAGAGTAGCGAGGCTATATAGAGTAGCGAGGCTATATAGAGTAGCGAGGCTATATAGAGTAGCGAGGCTATAACAGTAGCGAGGCTATATAGAGTAGCGAGGCTATAACAGTAGCGAGGCTATATAGAGTAGCGAGGCTAAAACAGTAGCGAGGATAAAACAGTAGCGAGGATATAACAGTAGCGAGGATATAACAGTAGCGAGGCTATATAGAGTAGCGAGGCTAAAACAGTAGCGAGGCTAAAACAGTAGCGAGGATATAACAGTAGCGAGGATATAACAGTAGCGAGGCTACATACAGTAGCGAGGATATAACAGTAGTGAGGCTATATAGAGTAGCGAGGCTATAACAGTAGCGAGGCTATATAGAGTAGCGAGGCTATAACAGTAGCGAGGCTATATAGAGTAGCGAGGCTATAACAGTAGCGAGGGTATAACAGTAGCGAGGGTATATACAGTAGCGAGGGTACATACAGACACTGGTTAGTCAGGCTGATTGAGGTAGTGTTGTAACGGTTTTCGTCCTCCTCTTCTGAGGAGGAGTAGGAAGGATCGGACCAATATGCAGCGTGGTAAGTTTTCATCATTACTTTAATAAACTGAACACTAAATACAACAAGGAACAAAATGTAGATGTAGATATGGTTAAAGTGACTATGCATATATGATAAACAGAGAGTAGCAGTATCGTGTAGCCGTGGCGTAAAAGAGGGGTTGGTGGGCGGCTGGACACAATGCAGATAGCCCGGTTAGCCAATGTGCGGGGGCACTGGTTGGTCGGGACAATTGAGGTAGTATGTACATGAATGTATAGTTAAAGTGACTATGCATATATGATAAACAGAGAAGCAGAATTTGATTAATCAGCTGTGTTTGCTAGGGATGGAGAAAAGTGTGAGACCTGGAGGACTGGAGTTTCCCACCCCTGGTCTATAGGATCCCATCTGCAGCAGCAAGCAGAGACAACACCACCAGACTCAGCATTTTAAATGGCATACACTCTGACTCTCACACCATTTCATTGCTCAAACACATTTACGCATTGCGATTTTGAGCTGCACTGCTGCTGTGTCGAGTTTACAACATTACACAACGTTATCACAAACACGAAAACAAATCGCTTCCACTTCGCTCTTTATTAGCACTTTCAGCCGTGAGGCCTCTTGTTGGGTGAAGACAACACAATTACTCCAGCCATTCCCCTCCATTACTGAGAAAACCCCGGGCTGCTCTAATGTGTCTGCATGGTATTTTAATGGGATTTTGAGTTTTAGGTTCGACACAGTTAGTTTGTTCTCCCACAGCTGTAAGGACTCAGGTGCCAAAGACAGAGAGGAGAGTGGGGAGGTGGAGGGGCTATAGAGGGGAGAGAGCACAGTTTGGATTGCTAACATCAAGAGAACAAGCAGCTGATTGTGATTAAGTCCCCCCTTCACTCCCTCTATCCACACAGACACACAACCCTTTTGTCCCCTCTGCCCCCTCTTTGTCTGTGCCACCCCTCTACCACCTAAGGTCTGGGACTGATCAGGGCTGTGGGTTCTGAGGCTCTTGGTTTCGCTAACAGCACGGTGGGGTCAAACACTCACAACAACAAAAAGGAGAGGGCGCTAACAGCACGGTGGGGTCAAATGCTCACAACAACAAAAAGGAGAGGGCGCTAACAGCACGGTGGGGTCAAATGCTCACAACAACAAAAAGGAGAGGGCGCTAAGAGCACGGTGGGGTCAAACGCTCACAACAACAAAAAGGAGAGGGCGCTAACAGCACGGTGGGGTCAAATGCTCACAACAACAAAAAGGAGAGGGCGCTAACAGCACGGTGGGGTCAAATGCTCACAACAACAAAAAGGAGAGGGCGCTAACAGCACGGTGGGGTCAAATGCTCACAACAACAAAAAGGAGAGGGCGCTAAGAGCACGGTGGGGTCAAACGCTCACAACAACAAAAAGGAGAGGGCGCTAACAGCACGGTGGGGTCAAACACTCACAACAACAAAAAGGAGAGGGCGCTAACAGCACGGTGGGGTCAAACGCTCACAACAACAAAAAGGAGAGGGCGCTAACAGCACGGTGGGGTCAAACGCTCACAACAACAAAAAGGAGAGGGCGCTAACAGCACGGTGGGGTCAAATGCTCACAACAACAAAAAGGAGAGGGCGCTAACAGCACGGTGGGGTCAAACGCTCACAACAACAAAAAGGAGAGGGCGCTAACAGCACGGTGGGGTCAAATGCTCACAACAACAAAAAGGAGAGGGCGCTAACAGCACGGTGGGGTCAAACACTCACAACAACAAAAAGGAGAGGGCGCTAACAGCACGGTGGGGTCAAACGCTCACAACAACAAAAAGGAGAGGGCGCTAAGAGCACGGTGGGGTCAAACGCTCACAACAACAAAAAGGAGAGGGCGCTAACAGCACGGTGGGGTCAAACGCTCACAACAACAAAAAGGAGAGGGCGCTAACAGCACGGTGGGGTCAAACACTCACAACAACAAAAAGGAGAGGGCGCTAACAGAAACAGTGCAACTCTCAGCAAATTCCCTGGGAAACTGGAATGTGGAAATCCTGCAGACTTGCAGAAAAACGGACAGGGGGAGAGGAAAGAGAGGGAGAGAGGGGGGGGGGGGGGAGGGACAGAGGAAAGAGAGGGACGAGAGGAAAGAGAGGGACGAGAGGAAAGAGAGGGACGAGAGGAAAGAGAGGGACAGAGGAAAGAGAGGGAGAGAGAGAGAGGAAAGAGAGGAAAGAGAGGGACAGAGGAAATAGAGGAAAGAGGGAGAGAGAGAGAGGAAAGAGAGGAAAGAGAGGGGGGGAGGGTGTTATTTGTGCACTGACAGGTGCTCTCATTTATTCCATATTCCAGAGCATGCCAGCGACCACACTGAGCTCTCTTACTGGCTGACAAGGCCAATCAATGTCTCAGCACAGAAACGCCAGCACATCTGCACTATGGGCCGACCCAACACATAGCACAAACACGTACACAATGCAACACACATACATCACAACACAGCCATTGTCTCACTTTACTTACCACCACCCTTTAGTCAACACAGTTTCCATGCTTTATAACCTGGCCAGGCTCTGGTCATGTGAGAGTAGAAATAAGTGTTAATTGGGCAAAATTCAGGACCAGGCAGGCAGCACAGTGGAACCAGCTGACAAGTCAGGACCAGCAGTCAAGACAGTGGAACCAGCTGACAGTCAGGACCAGGTAGGCAGCACAGTGGAACCAGCTGACAAGTCAGGACCAGCAGGCAAGACAGTGGAACCAGCTGACAGTCAGGACCAGGTAGGCAGCACAGTGGAACCAGCTGACAAGTCAGGACCAGGTAGGCAGCACAGTGGAACCAGCTGACAAGTCAGGACCAGATAGGCAGCACCGTGGAACCAGCCGACAAGTCAGGACCAGTAGGCAGCACAGTGGAACCAGCCGACAGTCAGGACCAGCAGGCAGCACAGTGGAACCAGCTGACAGTCAGGACCAGGTAGGCAGCACAGTGGAACCAGCTGACAAGTCAGGACCAGCAGGCAAGACAGTGGAACCAGCTGACAGTCAGGACCAGGTAGGCAGCACAGTGGAACCAGCTGACAAGTCAGGACCAGCAGGCAAGACAGTGGAACCAGCTGACAGTCAGGACCAGGTAGGCAGCACAGTGGAACCAGCTGACAGTCAGGACCAGCAGGCAAGACAGTGGAACCAGCTGACAGTCAGGACCAGGTAGGCAGCAGTGGAACCAGCTGACAAGTCAGGACCAGGTAGGCAGCACAGTGGAACCAGCTGACAAGTCAGGACCAGATAGGCAGCACAGTGGAACCAGCCGACAAGTCAGGACCAGTAGGCAGCACAGTGGAACCAGCCGACAGTCAGGACCAGCAGGCAGCACAGTGGAACCAGCTGACAGTCAGGACCAGGTAGGCAGCACAGTGGAACCAGCTGACAAGTCAGGACCAGCAGGCAAGACAGTGGAACCAGCTGACAGTCAGGACCAGGTAGGCAGCACAGTGGAACCAGCTGACAAGTCAGAACCAGGCAGGCAGCACAGTGTAACCAGCTGACAGTCAGGACCAGGCAGGCAGCACAGTGGAACCAGCTGACAAGTCAGGACCAGCAGGCAAGACAGTAGAACCAGCTGACAAGTCAGGACCAGGTAGGCAGCACAGTGGAACCAGCTGACAGTCAGGACCAGCAGGCAAGACAGTGGAACCAGCTGACAAGTCAGGACCAGGTAGGCAGCACAGTGGAACCAGCTGACAGTCAGGACCAGCAGGCAAGACAGTGGAACCAGCTGACAGTCAGGACCAGGCAGGCAGCACAGTGGAACCAGCTGACAAGTCAGGACCAGGCAGGCAGCAGAGTGCCTTTCCACTGGCCTCCCATGAAGCCTCTCGCTTAGCCAGGGTGCTCTGGCATCACAGCCCACAACCCCCCTGTGAGCTGGGAGAGCAGCCCATAGTCTAACATATCACTTTATAGGCACATAGCACAAACACGTACACACAATGCAACACACATACATCACAACACAGCCATTGTCTCACTTTACTTACCACCACCCTTTAGTCAACACAGTTTCCATGCTTTATAACCTGGCCAGGCTCTGGTCATGTGAGAGTAGAAATAAGTGTTAATTATTTGGGCAAAATTCAGGACCAGGCAGGCAGCACAGTGGAACCAGCTGACAAGTCAGGACCAGCAGGCAAGACAGTGGAACCAGCTGACAAGTCAGGACCAGGTAGGCAGCACAGTGGAACCAGCTGACAAGTCAGGACCAGCAGGAAAGACAGTGGAACCAGCTGACAAGTCAGGACCAGGTAGGCAGCACAGTGGAACCAGCTGACAGTCAGGACCAGGTAGGCAGCACAGTGGAACCAGCTGACAGTCAGGACCAGGTAGGCAGCACAGTGGAACCAGCTGACAAGTCCAGACCAGGTAGGCAGCACAGTGGAACCAGCTGGCAGTCAGGACCAGGTAGGCAGCACAGTGGAACCAGCTGACAGTCAGGACCAGGTAGGCAGCACAGTGGAACCAGCTGACAAGTCAGGACCAGGTAGGCAGCACAGTGGAACCAGCTGGCAGTCAGGACCAGGTAGGCAGCACAGTGGAACCAGCTGGCAGTCAGGACCAGGCAGGCAGCACAGGGTAATCAGCTGGCAGTCAGGACCAGGCAGGCAGCACAGTGGAACCAGCTGGCAGTCAGGACCAGGCAGGCAGCACAGGGTAACCAGCTGACAGTCAGGACCAGGTAGGCAGCACAGGGTAACCAGCTGACAGTCAGGACCAGGCAGGCAGCACAGGGTAATCAGCTGGCAGTCAGGACCAGCAGGCAAGACAGTGGAACCAGCTGACAGTCAGGACCAGGCAGGCAGCACAGTGGAACCAGCTGACAAGTCAGGACCAGGCAGGCAGCAGAGTGCCTTTCCACTGGCCTCCCATGAAGCCTCTCGCTTAGCCAGGGTGCTCTGGCATCACAGCCCACAACCCCCCTGTGAGCTGGGAGAGCAGCCCATAGTCTAACATATCACTTTATAGGCTGTGACAAATCATCTAATACTGCCACGGCTGTGTACAAGCCAAGTATACCCATTTCCAGCTAGTTCCACTGTTTGAAAAGTTGTTGAAATCTCTTTTGGGCTCTGTTTGTGCTGGCACCGCTGAAACAGGTACAGTATGTGCTGCCTGTGAGGCTTGCGGATAACAAAGCTGTGGGATGATGGAAAACTCAAACTCCCATGGTACTGTGCTTTGGCAGGCTTGCCTCCAGTCTGAAGCTAAGCAGGTTTGTAGGCTGGATGGCTGACTGACTTGGGGGGCCTGCTGAAGGAAGGCAGCCTGCGAAAGTTGTTGGACCAAGCGCAACAATGTGGATGGCTTATGCCTCAGAAAAAAAATGTATGTGACTGCTAAAACGCTGCACGCTTTTTTTAATGAACTATCCTTGGCTGTCTGAGCCGAGCCCGATGGTCTGCTAGAGGTGTCCAACTACAGGACAGACGGAAAGAGAGAGGCAGCAGAGAGGAGAGAGGAAAGAGCAAGAGAGAGGGGGAAAGAAAGCAGAATAGAGGGAGAAATAGGGAGGAATGTAGAAAGAGAGTGAGTGAGTAGAGAGAAGGGGGCTGGGATGTGTGATATGGCCCTAACGCAGGGCAGACTGTGGCACAACTCGTATTTTAACAGCTGCAAGGGATTTCCATTGTAAAATCAGCTGACTTGATGAAAGGAGCACTTGTTGCCTGGAGTTGGAGAGGGCCCCTCTGTAAGCCATTATGTTATTGGACTGGTAGATTAAAAGCAGCTATGTCGTCGAAAGTATTTATCTTTCGCATCCAGAGCAGCGCTCATCAAGCACAGGAATTCTAGCCAGACAGGAGATTGTCTGCAGCTTTCCCCTCTCCTCGTCTCTCCCCTTCTCCTCTCTTCTTTTCAGCTCTCCCCTCTTCCCTTTCTGGGCCCACGGTCTGGCAGCACTCTCCCCTCTTCCCTTTCTGGGCCCACGGTCTGGCAGCACTCTCCTGCTCAGCTCTCCCCTCTTCCCTTTCTGGGCCCATGGTCTGGCAGCACTCTCCTGCTCAGCTCTCCCCTCTTCCCTTTCTGGGCCCACGGTCTGGCAGCACTCTCCTGCTCAGCTCTCCCCTCTTCCCTTTCTGGGCCCATGGTCTGGCAGCACTCTCCTGCTCAGCTCTCCCCATGTGCTGCTGCACTATTCACTCTCTGTGAACTCCCAGGCAGATGTGTCAGCTTTCTCCATATCTGCAGACTGTCTACAGACGTTTTCAACCTGAAATGACCACCGAGCAGACAGTGTAGTTACCTCTGTAATGATGTATCCCAGTCTGCTGTGGAGGAGGGTGGGACACACACTTACTGTACGCACCTCCTCTGTAGGGTTGCCAGGTGTAGAATTTCCCCCGGAAAGGAACGTTGTCGAAATCGGCGCACTGAATCTCCCGGAAATCCTGAGAGCCTGCAGGACACTCCTGATGACAGACACACAGAGGGGCAGTCAAATCTCAGGCCTCTCAACATCAGACATCCACTTTATCCCCTCCCCTGTCTCTTTTGCTCCCAGCAGTCATTTAAAGTAAGCCTCTACACTCCACCAAACACACACATCCACACACACACACACACTGAGGGAATTAGTTCTGGGCTGGGCAGGCTGCTGTTAATTAGGTCAGTCTGAGAGCTGTAGAGTTGGACCGGGCCAGGATGAGTATGGTGATGGTACTGTAGGCCTCTAAGAGGGAGCTACTTCTCCACTCTGCTCTGCTCCCCCACTCACATCAATATTGCACGATCTGAAGCGCTTCCTCTCTCCCAGACAATACTTTCCACCAATCGTTGGCCTGGAACCAGAAAAGCAGAGGCAAAACACATCTGAGTACAATTGAACAATAACTCCCCAATCACACTGGGCTCTATTCTCCTCCCGCCTGGCTAGCCTCGCTCTACCACCCTGCTTCAATCTCTGACAGTCTGTATTTTTATTACTCAGCTATCCAAGTCAATTAGACTAACTCCTCAGTAAAAACAGAAAAAAGTCAGTTTGCCACGGTCTATGTTGATATCCTTTAATACGGCTGTCATTGTTGCACGTGGGTGATTATAGTGGGATGTTAAAATTATTGGTGGTAGACTGGCATCTATCATCCTCCACAAACAAGTTAGGAAGAGCCAGCCAGACACAACCCAATGGCTTTACAGTTCTACAGTGGCTGTGAATTCACTGCCTACTGTCCGTCCTATGGCCAGAGTTGAGATCCACATCCCCATCCATCTGCAGCACCACTCACCTGGGGCTGTCACAGTGGCGGATGGAGGAGGACACTCCTCCCCCACAGGTACGGCTGCACTCCTCCCAGGGGGTCCAGAGACCCCACCCGCCGTCCACGCCCTCTGGCCGGGTCCCGTAGGCCACACACACCCTCTTATAGCACCACTGTAACACACAGAAGACTAATGAAATAAAAACCAAACACCACCCCCCCCTCATTTCTGCTGATCATGGAACATTCCAGTGCTTACCCCTTTCTCTATGGTATTGGTTTGACAGATGGTTCCTTCTGCAGCGGGTATGCTGCTGGTGATGCAGCGGTTGCTCTTGCTCATGCACCACAGCTCACTGCAGACTTCCTGCAGACACAGGGAGAGCTGTCAGAGTGTGTCCATTTCAGACCATATAGAGACAACAGGCCCTGATGAGCCCAGCCAAGAGGGCCCACTGACCCGGAGCAGACGGCACCAGTGGTTGGTTCAACTACTTCTGGGCTCTGTGGTGCTAATGTATTTAAGGCTTTTACAACGGTAATAACTTATGGCACTGTATTTTATTGTACTGACTGCATAGTATCAATGATAATGACACTATAAAGTACTATTTTGTGCCAGATGTCTGTTCACTCAGCTGTCGGGCCAATAAAATAGACCATCTAATAAAAAGATGTCATACAATAAAGATAGCACAAGACTTCTTCATAAACTCTTCAACATGGGGCCAAAAACCAATGGGACTGGTTAAAAAGAACATGTCAACTCTAGCTAGGAGACAAATAAATAGCAGTATATCCAGTGGCTACTCTGTCTGCCTTCATGCTGCACTGATCACAGTGGGCAGAGAGCCAGAGATATGCCAGAGAGGAGAGGAGAGCTGGCCTACAAACGGAGGAGAGGAGAAACGCATGTCTGCTCTGGAGTAGGGGAAGGCGGGAGAGGACATACGGTGCATGTGGTACTGATGGATCAGAAGATTTGGGTCAGTATAATTTCTACATGGTCATACACATAGTACTGAATGGATCTGTCCATTCTGTCCATTAAAATGACCATACAGCCTTATCAGGCGAGTTAGAAGAGGAAGGTGAGTAGGTACCCCGTATTTACACTGCCGAGACTTCACTCCGTACTGGAAGCGGCACTGCTCGTCTGCATCGTAGGCCTGGCCGGGGGCCGTGGTGGGGTACACAAACTCCTGCTTCGGTGGGACGTTGTTGAGGCATGAACCCATACCTGAGCTGTAGGGAAACAAACAGGAGACTAGAATGAAAACAGGCCCAACAAACATTGACCTCACCCACAATGTACTTAGCTAGTTAATCTATCCCACTGTCCACACAAACCCAGCAACTCCCTTTAATATCCTGTGTATTGGAGGTGAGTGTCAGACTCACTCCAGGAAGTTGGTGATGTAGTCTCGGCTGCAGGCGGACCAGACGAAGGGGTTGGTCTTCATGGTGATGTGTGCAGCCATCAGCTTGGCTGTCTCCTGACTGCGGGAGCCACAGGCGTTGCCCACTCCGTCGTGGTTCATCCCAAACCTGCAGGGAGACAGATGGTACTGCGTTGATATATCTCCTGGGTGACTGAGCATGAGTGCAAAAGTTATTGTGGGTATTGGTGATGTATCGAGTAAAAGGAAATGTTTTGCTCAAACATCCTCTCCCTGTTAAAATCATATTAACACCATGAGTGCGGAACTGGGCCTGTGCAGATTTTAACAGGCAGCAAAGTGTCTCTGTGCTCTGCTCTCTCTGTCTGACACAGACTTCCATATGCACTGTAAAAGACAAGGCCCACCGTCTAGACAGCCCCAGGGTACAAGCACCCCATCCAGTTCAAAGGTACCTGGACTAGCCATTAGGGGGGAGCACCAATGGGTTTGCCACCTGTGAAAATACCTCAGAGGCCTGTGTCCACACGTAGGTAAATGGCACACTCAATTACTTAGTGGACCTTCAAAAATGATACCAAGTCATGGCTTTTGAAAGTAAAATATCAGAGCAAATCTAACAGAATCCTCTTTCATGGCAGGGTATGAAGAGGTTTGGAAATGACAAGCATGTCTAGTGGAGCATGTCCGTTGTTACTCAGGCATACGCCTAGATAAATATGTATGCATGACTAAGTGAGGCAGATCGGCTGGTACGCCAGGCCAGCAAGTAAAACAAAGTGTATTGGAGGGAAGGCACAAAAGCCATGCCTACTGCCAGGCCCGGAGGTAGGCCCAGAATGATAAACGGTACCAGCCACACTCGTAACTTGTTCCACTTGTTATAAATATGACAAAAACAAAGCTATTAACAAGATGTGTATTGATGGAAATAACTCATAGTTATGTAGGTTCTCCCTCTGGTACAGCTCTAATCTAATAGCAAGCTCACACTGAGGCTGGGCCAGTTTAGCCCAGGTCAGCGCAGGGGTGGGGGGTATGGGTGAGAGGCTGGGCCAGTTTAGCCCAGGTCAGCGCAGGGGTGGGGGGAATGGGTGAGAGTCTGGGCCAGTTTAGCCCAGGTCAGCGCAGGGGTGGGGGGAATGGGTGAGAGGCTGGGCCAGTTTAGCCCAGGTCAGCGCAGGGGTGGGGGGTATGGGTGAGTTGGGTGAGAGGCTGGGCCAGTTTAGCCCAGGTCAGCGCAGGGGTGGGGGGAATGGGTGAGTTGGGTGAGAGGCTGGCCCAGTTTAGTCCAGGTCAGCGCAGGGGTGGGGGGAATGGGTGAGTTGGGTGAGAGGCAGGGGCAGAAGCCAGGATAGGGGCAGGGTTTCCTATGATGGGTCACAGGTAACACCAATGAAAGAGTGGTTTATTGAAACAGCCAAGGTCCATAAAGCAGAAGCTGAGCCTAAAGACCAAAGGGTTTGTCAAAGGTGATGAAGACTATAACTGTTACTGGGGCCCTGAATGTGTTCCTGGTCAGGGACAAGTCAGGGCCCCAGTGGTGAGGGACATTAGGGTGATATAGGTGACGTGGGTGAGCGTCTTACGTGTGTCCTATCTCGTGGGCGATGGTGAAAGCTGTGGCCAGCCCGATATCTTCGTTGATACTGCAGCTCCTCTCTGGCTCACACATCCCCCCCACTGGAGCTAGACCTGGGAAAGAGCGACACACAATACGGTCTCTAACATACATGTCAATTCCAATTCATGCATTCTGAAGCACATACAGGGGTGATACAAGTAAAAAATACATACATTTACATGCTTAACTAAAACCTACAATTCTGCATCTACATGTCATTTGAAGACTGTGCTAGTCAGTCATGCAGGTCAGTCATGCTGGTCAGTCATGCTGGTCAGTCATGCTGGTCAGTCATGCTGGTCAGTCATGCTGCAGCAGAGATATGGTAGGTAGGTACTTAATAGGGAGGGAGTGCAAAGTCCAAATGAGGGCAGTTTCCTGAGTCACATCCCCTCCCCTGGCATCGCTAGATTATATACAGTCTGACACTGAAGCCCAGTGCTTCCCAACAAGCAGCCTGTGTGTGTGCAGTGTGTGCCCAGGGTTAGCCCTCTCCTGGGCTGTGCGGGCAGGTTTAACCAAAGGTCCTACCTAGGGTTCCACATGGCTTGTTCTTGTAGATGCAGATGTCGTACCTGGGAACAGGAAGGAAAATAAACCGTTTACTAAAATGAATACTCTGGCAGTCGGTGCGTCCACACCCTGACACGCACTCACACTAAAACATACAGTGGGGAGAACAAGTATTTGAAAACCTGCAAAATCGGCAGTGTTTCCTAAGGTTTGCACACACTGCAGCATGGATTTTGGCCCACTCCTCCATACAGACCTTCTCCAGATCCTTCAGGTTTCCGGGCTGTCGCTGGGCAATACAGACTATAAGTTCCCTCCAAAGATTTTCTATTGGGTTCAGGTCTGGAGACTGGCTAGGCCACTCCAGGACCTTGAGATGCTTCTTACAGAGCCACTCCTTAGTTGCCCTGGCTGTGTGTTTCGGGTCGTCGTCATGCTGGAAGACCCAGCCACAACCGATCTTCAATGCTCTTACTGAGGGAAGGAGGTTGTTGGTCAAGATCTCGCGATACATGGCCCCATCCATCCTCCCCTCAATACGGTGCAGTCGTCCTGTCCCCTTTGCAGAAAAGCATCCCCAAAGAATGATGTTTCCACCTCCATACTTCATGGTTGGGATGGTGTTCTTGGGGTTGTACTCCTTCTTCCTCCAAACACAGCGAGTGGAGTTCAGACCAAAAAGCTCTATTTTTGTCTCATCAGACCACATGACCTACTCCCCTTCCTCCTCTGGATCATCCAGATGGTCATTGGCAAACTTCAGACGGGCCTGGACATGCACTGGCTTGAGCAGGGGGACCTTGCGTGCGCTGCAGGATTTTAATCCATGACCGCATAGTGTGTTACTAATTGTTTTCTTTGAGACTGTGGTCCCAGCTCTCTTCAGGTCATTGACCAGGTCCTGCCGTGTAGTTCTGGGCTGATCCCTCACCTTCCTCATGATCATTGATGCCCCACGAGGTGAGATCTTGCATGGAGCCCCAGACCGAGGGTGATTGACCGTCATCTTGAACTTAATTGCGCCAACAGTTGTTGCCCTCTCACCAAGCTGCTTGCCTATTGTCCTGTAGCCCATCCCATCCTTGTG
Source organism: Oncorhynchus mykiss (assembly GCF_057628025.1). Lineage (NCBI taxonomy): Eukaryota > Metazoa > Chordata > Actinopteri > Salmoniformes > Salmonidae > Oncorhynchus > Oncorhynchus mykiss. The sequence goes on from NC_143026.1 coordinate 67,839,749, forward strand.
CAGGTCTACAATTTTATTCCTGATGTTGGCCATTGTGGAGAGGTTGGAGTCTGTTTGATTGAGTGTGTGGACAGGTGTCTTTTATACAGGTAACGAGTTCAAACAGGTGCAGTTAATACAGGTAATGAGTGGAGAACAGGAGGGCTTCTTAAAGAAAACCTAACAGGTCTGTGAGAGCTGGAATTCTTTCTGGTTGGTAGGTGATCAAATACTTATGTCATGCAATAAAATGCAAATTAATTACTTTAAAATCATACAATGTGATTTTCTGGATTTTTGTTTTAGATTCCGTCTCTCATAGTTGAAGTGTACCTATGATAAAAGGAGGGAAACCTGCAAAATCGGCAGTGTATCAAATACCTGTTCTCCCCACTGTACATTCAGCAAAATGCACTCAAACATGTCATCACAAACACGAAGACTCTCACACATACACACTCTCCTCTCTCACTGTCGCTTTCTCCCTCCCCCCACTCTCTCTCTCTCTGGCACTAAGCCCTATGGACACATAGCAGACCTGATAAGTAACTGATACGGTCTGAACAATGGCAGGAAATAAAAGGACGGTCACTAAAAGGATGGTTACTTAATTTTCCATCCCTCTTTGATAAAAGTCTTCATATAAAGAACCTGTTCTCACAGACCAAACATCCCAAGATACTCCAAGCTACTAGGAACAGGGGCCCATGCATGGGCAGAGGAGTGTTTTTCAGTGAGTAGTGCTCTGTTGTATCTCTCTGCATGCAGTATTGTGTTTCCACTGCTGTTTCCCCCCTAAATAGAGTGCCTCACTAAACTGCACTTTGCTTCCTTGGCCCAGCTCTTGACTGTCAGATTCAAGGCAGCTGTGCTCTCTCTCTCTCTCTCTCTCTCTCTATTCCATCTCCAGATGCTCAGTTGAACATAACAGCCTAGGTTTTGTCACTCCAGGACCAGACACTAACGCACACTTGGCGAAAATGACAGGCCATGAGGCAAGGAAGGTGTCAGTGAACTTAGAGGCATCTCGAGGGCAGAATATTGAGTCAGTTCTTACTAAAACCGTAAATAAGGATTTGAGCACAATATATTTTGTTTGTCCAATAGACACAGTGGTGGATCATTAAGGAATTAGGCTAGAGAGGTTTCATTATGTGCATCGTTAACCTACACATTCAACACCCGTTCCGCCAATCACATTCTGTTAAAGGGACCCAAAGCACACACATCCCTGGGTCGCTACTCTTTTCAATTCACTGCAGCTCGTGACTGGAACGAGCTGCAACAAACTCTCAAACTGGACAATCTACTCATTCAAAGACTCATGAACACTTACTGACATTTGTGGCTGCTTTGTGTGATGTATTGTGGTCTCTACCTTCTTGCCCTTTGTGCTGTTGTCTGTGCCCAATAATGTTTGTACCCTGTTTTGTGCTGCTACCATGTTGTGCTGCTGCCATGTTGTTGTCATGTTGTGTTGCTGCCATGCAGTGTTGTCATGTGTTGCTGCCATGCTATGTTGTGGTCTTAGGTCTCTCTTTATGTAGCATTGTGTTGTCTCTTGTTGTGATGTGTGTTTTGTCCTATATTTTTATTGAATTTATTTTTAATCCCAGCCCCTGTCCCTGCAGGAGGCCTTTTGCATTTTGGTTGGCCATCATTGCGTATAAGAATTTGTTCCTAACTGACTTGCCTCGTTAAATACAAATGTAAAAAGTCAATTGACAATGCTAGAGGGTGCCTTTCAGTACTTAGATCAGTATTCTGTCTTGAGATCTGTGCACTTCTCTTCAAATTTTCACAACATTTTCCCATTGGCCTCAATTAATGCTTTACGCGAAAGTCAAGAGTTGTGAACACTGAATCACTAAGAATGTTCCGGTGCTGTAAGTGCTGACCTGGTGATGAGCACGGCAGTGTCGTGGTGAGCGATGCCGTTGTCTGGGATGGCGTTCCCATTGCCATTCCGGTTCTGGATGGATTTCTGCCACTTACAGAAGCTGTCCAGGGACTTCCCTGCATGGTGGTTGATCTCTAGAGTCGGCTGACAGAGACAGAGAGGGAATACTGAAATCAACATATTCAGGAACAGAGTACAGTGAAATAATCAAATTACAGTATGACCACTTTTACTATCTGCCACCACCTGACAATCATTTATAAGCCAGAGGGAGTAATGAGACAGACATTCCCCAGGTGGTACAATAATTAATTTCCCCTACATAAACAGAATTGATCAGTACAACCATAGCTGTGCAATGAGCCTAGTATTGGGCAGCCCAGCCCTCTGCCACGAGGCTATTGAACTGGACTGATGAGGACAGGAGCTTCTACTGCTTTGCTGTCCCTCTGCCATTAGCCGCCCTGGCAGGGGGAGGGAATACTCTCCTGGCTGCAGCTGAGTATGCTCGTAACACAGGAATGCACATGGTGATGACATAACTAGTAATTGTCATATCCCACAATCCATCTCTGGGCTCAGTGGGCTGGCTGGCCTGTTTTGTTTTCCAAGGGCAGTTTTCAGCTGGAAGTCTCTGCTCTGGGAGACAACTTTTGGTGTTACCCCAACTTCAACAGACCGAACGGCAAGAATAATACTAATACTACTGCTAATGATCATGACACTTGTTTATTTGTCAGATGACATACTGTATACTCGGGGCAAATGTCAGGGGCTTATTTGCAGCTATCTGGTATGAATCAAACAGGTTGTTAGCCCCTTAAACTCGTGGAAATGGCCCATATGAATAGGGCCAAAATGAAATGTTTCTTACAGAAGAAATATTAAAACCATATGCATGACCATGGTAGCAATTGGTGAAATTATCAGACCAAAAGGTGAGGACACAACAGTTCACCTGACAAGACTGAGTCCAAACATTACACTGTTGATTTTATGTGCATTTGACATTTACTGTACTTTTCACAGCATTTGTCAATAATGAAATCTTAAATACCCTGGATACATTCAGCAAACGTAATAAGAATTGAATATACAGTTTGTACTAGGTAAGAAAAAACAATTACAAGGGTTTGAGTGAGAGGTCTCACTGGTGTCTCCAAGTGGCCACACACCTCTCCAAACTGCACAGTTCCTAAGTCATTGCATTGCACTTTTATGGCTCAAGGAAAGAACCTTCCACTCTAAGGCTCTTTATTTGTAGCTCTCCTAGCTTTACTATTGAGGAACTGAAGCAAGAACACTTATAGATTTTTGTTTGGAACACAGACCTGCGTCCCCACCATCACACGATTACTGTTGTTTACACAATCCAAACATTTTCATTATACTATAAATCACAGTCTGGGTCAAGTGGGCATCATTTGAAAGCTTACCCTATTGTCAACATGGCTATCTGAGTAATAAAATGCAATCTTACAGTGTTAGGCTTTCAAAAGGCACTTTAGACAAGCAGATTGTAATTTTGGTGTGCATAGAAAGGAGTCAGGAGTTCATTCAGGTGCGTGTTCCACCTCAAACTTTCTTCACAATAGGACAAAACAAACTTTTATACAACGGCTGGGTCTAATGCTGAATGCTGATTGGTTAAATGCGCATTCCAGCCGGTGTCTATTCCACAAGTTACCACCACTATGACATTAAAATGCCTATTTACTCTGTTCCATCTGACTGCGCAATCCACTGTCTCATCAGCCCAGCCAGGCACTTTATAAACTTGATCTCCACTATAAAAAGCATCTAGACATTATCTCACATGTCTTTTAGAGTAACATTTAGTTTTCAACAACGGAGATTTGTAAAAACCTTGCAGTCTGTCTCTCCGACATTCGCAACATTGTTTCAATATTTAAATTCGATCTCCTCTCCCGTAGTAATGAACATGTAGGGGTCAGGGTTCGGGAAGAGACAGATAGGCAGGCAGCGTTTCTCAGCCAGTTGAAATCCTGAATCAGCTGGCATCATTTTTATTGGTTATATACAAAGAAATGTCAATTGAGAAAATGTACAATGAAACAAAGTGCAGCTAGTTTGCAGTCTTCCCAGCTTCAGTTTGAAAAGATGTTGTTAGATGTGTTGTTGGCTAGCTCCTCTGAACAACAGTATGACGAGAGAACACATTTTCTTTGCCAGGCGAAATCGTGCCTCATTACCTCATTGTTATGGATGTGTCAGCTTAAACAAATGCAGCTACTGTGGCAATGGAACGGTTTGCCAGCCCTCGACCTTGTCTCGGGGCTAACAACACCCGTACCAGCAGTTCCAAAAGAATATTTACTAAATAAACTAAAGTAAAAATATATATAAAATACATCTCTGTGAAGCGGAGAAATTGAGCTCTGATGTCATGTGTAGCATGTACAGCCATTGTCTTCCAATTAAGGCGCTAATCAATGACTAAATCTATCAATTTCAACCTGGGCATATACAGGATGACAGGGGCTGTCAACCGGAGCATATACGAGATGACAAGGGCTGTCAACCTGAGCATATACGGGATGACAGGGGCTGTCAACCTGAGCATATACGGGATGACAAGGGCTGTCAACCTGAGCATATACGGGATGACGTGGGCTGTCAACCGGAGCATAAACGGGATGACAAGGGCTGTCAACCTGAGCATATACGGGATGACGTGGGCTGTCAACCGGAGCATATACGGGATGACAAGGGCTGTCAACCTGAGCATATACGGGATGACAGGGTCTGTCAACCTGAGCATATACAGGATGACAGGGGCTGTCAACCGGAGCATATACAGGATGACAGGGGCTGTCAACCGGAGCATATACGGGATGACAAGGGCTGTCAACCTGAGCATATACGGGATGACAAGGGCTGTCAACCTGAGCATATACGGGATGACGTGGGCTGTCAACCGGAGCATATACGGGATGACAAGGGCTGTCAACCTGAGCATATACGGGATGACGTGGGCTGTCAACCGGAGCATATACGGGATGACAAGGGCTGTCAACCTGAGCATATACGGGATGACAGGGTCTGTCAACCTGAGCATATACAGGATGACAGGGGCTGTCAACCGGAGCATATACAGGATGACAGGGGCTGTCAACCGGAGCATATACGGGATGACAAGGGCTGTCAACCTGAGCATATACGGGATGACAGGGGCTGTCAACCTGAGCATATACGGGATGACAAGGACTGTCAACCGGAGCATATACGGGATGACAGGGGCTGTCAACCTGAGCATATACAGGATGACAGGGGCTGTCAACCTGAGCATATACGGGATGACAAGGGCTGTCAACCTGAGCATATACAGGATGACAGGGGCTGTCAACCGGAGCATATACGGGATGACAAGGGCTGTCAACCTGAGCATATACGGGATGACAAGGGCTGTCAACCTGAGCATATACAGGATGACAGGGGCTGTCAACCTGAGCATATACGGGATGACAAGGGCTGTCAACCTGAGCATATACAGGATGACAGGGGCTGTCAACCTGAGCATATACGGGATGACAGGGTCTGTCAACCTGAGCATATACGGGATGACGTGGGCTGTCAACCGGAGCATATACGGGATGACAGGGGGTGTCAACCTGAGCATATACGGGATGACAGGGGCTGTCAACCTGAGCATATACGGGATGACAGGTCCTGTCAACCTGAGCATATACGGGATGACGTGGGCTGTCAACCGGAGCATATACGGGATGACAGGGACTGTCAATCGGAGCATATACGGGATGACAGGGGCTGTCAACCTGAGCATATACGGGATGACAGGTGCTGTAAACCGGAGCAAATACGGGATGACAGGGTCTGTCAACCTGAGCATATACGGGATGACAGGGTCTGTCAACCTGAGCATATACGGGATGACAGGGACTGTCAACCTGAGCATATACGGGATGACAGAGCTGTCAACCTGAGCATATACGGGATGACAGGGTCTGTCAACCTGAGCATATACGGGATGACGTGGGCTGTCAACCGGAGCATATACGGGATGACAGGGGCTGTCAACCTGAACATATACGGGATGACAGGTGCTGTCAACCGGAGCATATACGGGATGACAGGGGCTGTCAACCTGAACATATACGGGATGACAGGTGCTGTCAACCGGAGCATATACGGGATGACAGGTGCTGTCAACCTGAACATATACGGGATGACAGGTGCTGTCAACCTGAACATATACGGGATGACAGGGGCTGTCAACCTGAGCATATACGGGATGACAGAGAAGGTGAGTTGGAAAGGTTATTAGACTGCCACAGTACCTTCACTGCAAACGCACTAGTAATACCCTTTCTAATGCCCTTTGAAGCTTATAATGTTCACATTAGGCCAGAGAGTGTAACCCTGTCCTGACCGCATGCCGTTAGCAGCACAGTGCCGTGGCCTGGCTGACCTGCTGGACTGGACAGGGATCAAGAACATGACGTGACATTCATGTCAACCACCAGGCAGCAGGTGGACAGAACACTAGACCACAGTGACGCCCGCCTGCACCGGCTTCATATTTAGCTTTTTATTTGCACTTTTCTAGGGCACTAATGTACGTCATAGCAACAGCCCGAGAGGTCACCAGCAACAACAAGTGCAGTCATGGCTGGGCCGCCTGGCAGGTCACTCTCTCTCCACCACCGCAAATGGCTCCACTTACAAGACATTTTCTGCTGGGAGCAGGGGAGGAAGGACACTTAAGCCAATAATTTGACACAAACAAGGAGCTCATAGATGCTGGCCTAGACAACAGGCTGGACTGAACTAGGAGTGAGATGCAGAGGGGAGGCAGGGTGGATGGATGCAGACCCCATTGAAAGGCAGAGGTTTCTCCGGGATGGGTCTAGAAGAGAATACCTGGTCCTCCATGAGCAGGATGAGACGGGTCACCACGATGTTCACTGCGTTCCCCAGGCTAGAATCCTGGAACAGTTTGGCAACCTGACCTCCAGGGAAACAAGAAAAGACCAGTCTTAAAAAGAGCTGACATCATTCATCACTACCACTTACAACCTAGAAACTTTAATTTCTTCTGTTTGGGATTTTGTGACAGGATGGATGCATCCTGGTGTGGAACAGTAAAATAAGGCCAACCATTTATGAGTGTGTGCTTAGCCATCTGATGGACAGGGTGTGAAGTGATACCCTGTGAAGCAATACTACTACACATTATGACCTCGACTACACTATCTGTAGAACCATTCAATAAAGTAACAACAATCCTAGACTCAATCCTAAACACAGACAAAGTGGACAGGACAAGTATTTTCCAGGTTTTCCACCCTGCCAGTTGTAGTGATCTGGCTCGATGTGAAACTTACAATATTCATGACAGCCAGGATGTACTGCTCGATGTCCCGGCGGCCGTGGTACCCCACCATCATCTTGTCGGCCACCACCAGTGTTTCTACGTAGCGCTCTCTGCTCACAGACCTCTTCAGAGGCAGCTGGCCTCGGCCGATGGGGTTGGGAGGTGTCTTCAGAGTCCTCTGCCACCAGGCCATACCTTTCCCTGGCTTCTCATCTGAAGAACAGTCATAAAGAGGGGTTAATGACATTGAGAGAAGAGAGGATACACCACCTGAGAAGAGTGACATTAATGTGCATGTATTAAAACCAGGTTATTATGTCCTGTAAACTGAGACTGCTGTACAGCCGATATCATAAACGACTGTTTGCTGATCTAATCGGTAACCCGTGAAACATGAGAGTTTGAAGGGGCATGTTGTACCCAGGACCCAGACAGCTCTACCTACCGATGACCCCACAGGATTGGTCCATGTACTGGTGGCGAAGAGATGACCTCTTGTAGACCACATGGGGGCGGCTCTCCCCCCTCGTGAGGTTTTCGGGCGGGGTCAGAGGCTCGATGATATACTCCTCACCCCCTGCCACGATCACCCCCTGCTGGAAAAGTCAGGGAAGCAGAGGTGAGCCAGGGGCCCTCTGAAGGCTGGTGGTGACAGGACAAAAATTGACATCTCTGGTAACTGTCAGGCCTATTACAGTAGCACACTGGAGGTCTCTGTCTGTCTACAGCCAGTCTCTAACATCTCACCTCCCCTCAATGGATACAGTACAGTACTTAACTATCCCTGGCCTGGGATGATAATCATATCAGTTTCTCATCAACCTGGGCCTAAACAAGCACAGGCCCTCACCTCTCCCAGACATGTCTGTAGGTCAGATACATAGGGAGAATGATCCTATCTGAGTCTTTCCACAGAGAGGAGACAGGGAGACACTTCCCCTGATTAGATATCTTGGCTGCAGCCTCTGAGGTCACAGTGAGTGTTTCCCCCCTGGCCCTCTCTAGTCGCTACAATAGCAGCACACTTTCACAGTGCACCTAATCCTGTAATGTGTTTAGTGATGCTCTCGTGGACACACAGCGGATTCCCTGCTGAATTAAGTTATGCTAGTCTGACCACAAGTAATTACGCGTAGGGCTTATTAACACTTTGTGAGCAGATTTAATCATTGGTTGCATTTAGCCCTGTTATTATGGGCCCAATTAGTTATTAGCTGTAAAGGGATCACAAGAATAGATTGATAAGAAGAATGCTTTCATGTGTCAAAAGGCAGATTGGAATTGTGTCATTTGACTGATTTTATTATTTCAAAAGGGTCTGCTGTGGGCGGAGGTGCTAGCTGGCTACTGGATGGTCTGGACGTCCAGCTGTGAACATGCCTTAGTGACATTATGAGTTGTGACCAGCAGGGGAAGTCTGGTGATAACAATGGGCTTTGGTAATCCCTTGTTTACACAAGTGCATTACTGCTCCAGAATAGCATGTGGTCCAGACAGGTGCCCTGGTCTAGTCCAGGATCCAGGGTCAGAGCTATCCTAGTACACAGAATCATAATGTTACACTCAGAGGGAGAGGATTCCTCTGGAGCTCCATTAGCCCTGGGTCCCCTGAGGCCAAGGACAGCAGAACATGACAACAGAGCAACAAGACAACAGGCCAATTAGTACAACAGGCCAATAGGACAATAGGCCAATAGGACAACAGGCCAGTGGTGCTAGCAGTACTAGATGGGTCAGGTTCTTACCAGGCCATTACAGTTGCTGAGAGCCACCTTGCTAGAGTGGGGCTGATCCTGCAGATGGCCTACATAGAGACACTGAAGGGCGTAAGGGTGGCTCCAGGCCAGACGCCCCCTCCTCCAGTACTCTACACGGAACTGACGGGACAGCAGGCCCCCCTGGAGGGTCAGGTTGAGGAGAAAGTTGGTTGTGGGGGTAGAGAGCTGGTAGTACAGCTGGGACAGGTCCTGTTGCTGGTCCTCAGCACTGCGGCGGCTCCGCCGGTGGTGGTTGGGGCTGTCTGCACCCCCATCCCCTGTGTCCAGGGTCTCGCCCTGCGGCCCCACGCGAACCGGGATGGCAATCTCATACTGGCCCAGGCTAGACAGGAACGTAGCTGTAGAGAGACAGAGAGAGGAGACAGAGCACAAACACTCAGTCAATGATATTTCAAATAAACTTTGGTAGAATATACAGTATGTGCATTATCATCACGGCTTAAAGCTTATGAGGACAGGCCTCAGTCAGTAGTGACTAGTGGGATTCTTGAGGACTTCTCAGTCCACGCTATTCCTCCCAAGGCTGTCTCCATAGCAACCCTGAAATCCTATACTTCCTATCTCTGGCTGCGGGCCCGGAGATTTATTGTCCAAACACGGTGCTCCAAACACTGCACTAACAGGGGAAAGGTCAACAGAAATTAGCCCAGTTTTCATCAAGGCCTTTTGCCTTGTTTTGTGGAAAAACAGCCCTCCCCACTGAGAGTAAACAGGCAGGGATTAGTGTCTGTACCGTGAGTCCGGACCCAGGCTCTCTGTTTATGTGGCCAGGCCAGCTTAAATAAACAGCAAGCACCATTAGAGGCCCCCTCCAAACCCCTCCTACCCCATTTCACATCCTTCAGCACATTCTGCAACAGTCAGTTATATGAGCTTTGAATTCCTCTACAACAACATTTCAGACAATTGCCCCACATAAAAAGTGGTATTTTCATGGTATTTTCACAGGGTCAAAAGTATCTGGCCCAGGAAAGCCTCCTGGAGGACTGGAGGGGACTCGGAGGGCAGCGGTCAGATAAAGTAGACCAGTCAAATATTTGGAAGGACTTAATGAGGCATATTTTCAAAAGTGTACTGTACCCCTACTCTCCTCTCCTCTATTGTTCTACAGCTATACAGCTGCTCCTCGTGCCCTCCCTGCTCTGTGCAATAGCTCTCTCTCTGCAGCGCAGCAGTAATCTGTCCAGCAACCTGATAAACCTGTCTAATTAATGAGTGAGGCAGCTAGTGGCCTGACTGGGCTTCACCACTGCTTCCATAAGGCTACCATTCTGCTGCCAGCCCCCTCCCAACGCACTGTGCCCACATGTACAGGGTACTTCAAAGGGGAAATATGGCTGGTACAATGGAAAATAGGGGAGCGAAGTTGGCTAACTACAGTATAAGTGTACAGTAGGTCCTAGTCTGGTCTGAAGGGTCGCGTGGCGTCTGATCCTCTCCCAGGTCCCCTACAACTGATGGAAAGCTGCTCCCAGCTCTCTAGCACCACAGGACGAACCACTTCTCTAATTCTTTTGATCTATTATCTAATCACTAGGATGTTGAGGAAACTATTATTCCTCACCAATAAACCCAACCGGTAACAGAGAGAGGCCCATAAAATAATAGAGGTCTGCAGAGTGTTCACCTTTTGTAAAATAAACTGTCATAAAGCACTACCCAGGGTTCAGTTTATTTTAGCTTTCAGAAGAAAATAACCTTAATTAGCCTTTTTTTTAAAAGAGAAGGAAATGAGAACAGTGGCCTTTTTACTGTAGCGTTCCCAGAGAGGAGCTTCTCTCTCTCATCCATGCCTGGCTGAAAAAGTCAATCTCTGCCTCCGTTACCATAGGGCCCTGTCAGCAGTTCCTCTGCTCATAACGCTGCTCTCAGCTCTGCCTGCCTGTCTTGCTCTCTCCCTGTCTCCCTGTCTGTCTGTCTCCCTTCCTGTCTCTCACCCTGTCTCGCTCCCTGTCGGCCTGTCTGTCTGTCTCCCTTCCTGTCTCCCTCCATGTCTTTCTCCCTGTCTCCCTGTCGGCCTGTCTGTCTGTCTCCCTCCATGTCTCTCTCCCTGTCTCCCTCTCTATCGCCATGTCTGTCTCCGTGTCTGTCTCCCAGTCTGTCTCCCACTATGTCTACCTTACTGTCTGTCTGTCTGTCTGTCTGTCTGTCTGTCTGTCTGTCTGTCTGTCTGTCTGTCTGTCTGTCTGTCTGTCTGTCTGTCTGTCTGTCTGTCTGTCTGTCTGTCTGTCTGTCTGTCTGTCTGTCTGTCTGTCTGTCTCCCACTATGTCTACCTTACTGTCTGTCTGTCTGCATGTCTGTCTGTCTGTCTATATGCCTGTCGGTCATGCCTCTGCCTGGGACAGTTGACTGGCTGAGTTATGAGGCCACGTTGCGGAGCCTCAGTCTCAGTCTGAGAGAAAGGTTATATATACACTCCATGCAATGGTTTAATAACACTAAACTAAATGACTTAATGCCACTACCACGATGGCTTACCTCATTATTCGCTTATTTCAAAGAAATAGGGAAATAAAAAGTTTTCCGAAAAAGCCCAACTCTCCAACTACGCCATGTCTACATATTTGTCCTCTCCTTCTTTTAAATAAACACAAAGCATAGCCAAATAAACTCTGCAGCTTGTCATGAAGTGCAGCAGCAAATATAGACAGATAGCCCCCCATTTTCAAATGTTCTGTTTTTGTTGAAAGGTTTTAATCTAGAATGACTGAAAGGGGTGACCATTCTCAGTTAGATAACAACTGACGCTTGACCAGAAGTCAATATCCATTGTAGGAGACTAGCATGTAGGAATCTAACAGTGGTGCTGAAATGTATAACACCAGACGTACTGTACTAAACAGCCTGCCCTGCATGAATTTCACAGCCTTAACAAATTAAGCATTGACCTACTTGTTGCATTTTCTAGTGAATACTTGTGACAAAAGATAACTCATAAAAATGATTACCGTCCATCATCAACGGAGCTGGTTTCAGTTTTGGGTTAGAAAGGTGTTCTTCTAGAGCGTGTTTAAACAGAGGAGATGAATGAATGGTCCTGTGGTGGTTTTCAAGGAAGCAGTGTAGCAAACTATTGGAAACAGATGACTTGCAGGGTGCAGAGGTTAAGCATAAGAAATGCACAATCAGTGCCTTGTTCTGTAATGGACACTCTGGGTATTTATGTCCGAGCCTAAAGGGGATTGGTCTAGCTGAGGAGAGGTGAGGGGGGCGCGTGGCTCTGCGTCTCTGGAGTTGATTTGTGAGAGCAGGGTTCAAGTTCAGCAGGGCTACTGCCCTGGAGAGTTGCTCAGCTCAGAGGAGGCCCTCAACACTGTATGGAAGAGTTCAATGAACAGGTCCGTTACCTCTGTTCAACTGTCTAAGTGACTGGAAATGTTGAACCACTTTCACAGTCCAGAAGAGGGGATAATACCAATTCCCCAATGAATATGACAGTAATAATAACATAATCATAGTGTGTATTCATGACAAACATTGACACAGTTAAACATTTCCATGTATGTCAAACAAAAGAGAAGAAAGTAGTCGGCTCACCGTGTGACTGGGTGAACTTTTCAGCAGTCTGACTTTCTGCGACCTCGGTGGCAACCATGACGATGATGACAACAATGCAGGCCAAGATCCTCCATACCGTTTCCATGGTTACTACAGCAAGCTTCAGTGCAGTCCCCAGGCCTCTGTCCCAACATGTCTTCTGCCCTCTGATGCCCCTCGTTCACCAGTGGGACGCAGCGAACTCACGGGCCATAGCAGCAGGATAGACCTCTAGAGACTGGACTGGAGCACTCTGGACACACAGCCTCTCTGCTTCTCTCTCTGGTAGGACCAAAGTCAAAGGAAGATGGAGAGACTGCCTCCGAGTATAGCGGAGTCTATAATGTACTGTGGCCTCCCTGTGGAAGAGAAACAGGTTAGTGTGAGGGGAGATTGGGGGAGGGAGAGAGAGAGCATGAGATCTCCCTGACCCAAATGGTCCCCATCTGACAACACAAACATATCTAGTCTGTAGTCAGTGACTCACGAACAGCCACCTCCCGCTGCGTCTTCAGTTGATCAATCACTCCAGGAAAACACTGGCTGACAATCAAGGGACCAGGGTAAGCAAGTCTCGACCTGGGTGCCCTGTGTCTCTTTTAGTCTTCTGCTCACAGGAAAGAGAAAGGAAGGCATTGATCTTTTAAAACGCTGTGCTTAGGCTGAGAGGAGCTGGAAGTGGGTGTTATGTCAGTGGCTGTGGGGGAAAATTACCCAATTTGAGACAAGCAGTGGGTTACTTCCACACTCACTGTTGGCCTCATGTGACCTGGCCACATCACAGGGAAGAGGCAGTCACACACAGCGAGAATAGGCCATTAGCCATAGATCAGGCTTTTTGGGGAGATTAAAAATAGCCTTTAAAAAAGCAACATTGGTTCTTATTACATCACAACACTAAAGATGTCCCATCCCCCATCACACGTTGAAGTGTACAGAGGAGTTAAAAGCCTGGATGATGAGTCCTATTTACAGTAACATTGTGACATTTGTTCCTAAGCCTTTTTGGCAATGTCATTGAGAGGCCCAAACTTAATCTTTGATAACCTTCCCTCAAGCTACACTGCCTACCCTGCTCCCTGCCTCTATCATTCTTTCAGTGTGTCTGGGTAGAGAACAGAGAAGAAGCCACACTGGCCCAGATGGCTGGCGATAAACCAACTGCAGGCAAAGGTAACCGGAAGCAGATGGGAAACGGTTTGGCGACGAAAGTGAGGAAACAAGTAGCCTCCTGACAAAACAAATATGAAAAAGGGAGTGCAAAGCTCAAGGGGCTGTAAGAGAGACAGAGAGAGAGAGATGGGATAGCCATTCTTAAATACTACGTGTGCGTGGAGAGAAGGAGAGAGAGAGAGAGAGAGAGAGAGATGGGATAGCCATTCTTAAATACTACGTGCGTGTGGAGAGAAGGAGAGAGCGAGAGAGAGATGGGATAGCCATTCTTAAATACTACGTGTGTGTGGAGAGAAGGAGAGAGCGAGAGAGAGATGGGATAGCCATTCTTAAATACTACGTGTGTGTGGAGAGAAGGAGAGAGCGAGAGAGAGATGGGATAGCCATTCTTAAATACTACGTGTGTGTGGAGAGAAGGAGAGAGAGAGAGAGAGAGAGAGAGAGAGAGAGAGAGAGAGAGAGGGAGAGAAGCAGAAATAAACAAGAATCTTTGCACCTTCTGAAAAAAATGTAAGCTTTCTCAGTGCCTGGATTAAGGTTCACCTCTCTGACTGCTTTCTGAGTTCTGTAGATCACTGCACATATCCAGCTCCAGAGACAGCCTGGCCTGAAGCTTTGCCATGTTGTGTACACCATATATTATATTCATTCATCTAGCTAATGAACAATGATTCATTTGTTCAAGCACAAGTAAGACACAACTGACCCGGCCCATTTGAAAATGAGCAGCTGAAGCTTTTCACACTTATAGTCTGCTCATAATCAGACAATGCTGACTACCATACAATCTACAGACGTAGCTGACATAGTGGGATAGAAGGACGCTTAATGTGCCTCTGGTTTCCCTGCAGTGTAGTGGTTCACAGTACAGTACCGTACAGAATGGGGTCCTAAAACAGTGAGGCGGCTTTGTGTTCCCACTTCCCTTAAATGTGGAGCAACTGTAAGCCCCTCTCCTCTCCATCTCCACAGCCCTCACACTTTTTGCCCTTTCCGCCCCCTTCCTCAAGGCTTTTTTCAGTCATTTCCTGCTTGGCCAAACTCTCCTATATTTTCATTACTTCTTGTTGGAGTCTCATTTTATTGTGGGGTTATTAGACTTGCAGCAAGATATCAAATGTTTTCATTAAAACTCTTCTTCATCTTGTTTACTTAAACAAAGCCCACATAATCAGCCCTCCTATCATTGCCTTTGTGTCTTTAAACAAAGCTGCTTAAAAGCTTTACTGACTGTCTTCAAGTTCTCTCTACACTCACTAAATCATTGTACACTCACTAAATCATTGTACATTCACTAAATCATTGTACACTCACTAAATCATTGTACACTCACTAAATCATTGTACACTCACTAAATCATTGTACATTCACTAAATCATTGTACACTCACTAAATCATTGCTCAATTAAGAAACATGACAAAAATCAGGTAATTTGTGAATTTGTACTATCTCTTGAAAGGGATTTTGTCATTTGTCTTTGTGGGTCTGTTTTGTAGCAGTTTTCCTTTGGGAAAAAAACTCAATGTGTTTGTCATTCGGCCAATACAACCATAATCCTGTAAGTACTGTTGGCATTTTATAATATACATGTAATATATTCAACTTAGCAGACGTTTTTATCATTTCCTTAGATGAGTACCTCTGATCATTTTGAATGCCTAATTGTGGCAATGGCGAGTTCAGAAATTGGAATGGGCTGTATACAGCTCAATTACAATGGGTCAGAGTGCTTTTTAAAAGCAAGACAAGGAGGTATTTGTGGACAACAGTAGAAGAGACATTAGACAGGGAGTTGTAAATTGCAATTTCAGGGTGGGCCAAAGTCATAATGTAGTCTGGACCATAAGCTTTTCAACATATCTACTGGATTGGAGAAGGCAGTGAAGAGTATGTTTTTGCAGACTATGTATAGTGACCCTGCCAGGAACTGTACAGACAGGCAGAATAGACCACACTAATCAAACCCATATGACTTGCTCAATGTAAAGGCTCTCTCTAGGAAATGCTGCTCCCCTGCTCAGCTCCTAACACCACCCTCTGTGTGCTCCTCTGAAGAAACCACTATGATTGTCTACTCTTCCTGTCACTCCTCTCTGATATTAGACTTACTCTTTCGATGTCTCATTTGTCATTCCTATTCGAGTAGGGGAGTGTGGCATCTTTATTGTACTGTAAACACGTCAACACTAAGTGAAAGATGGGAGCTCATGCAGCACATGGCCTAGATACTTGTTTCACCCTGACAGCAGTCACTACCTCAGAAGTGGTGTAGAAAAGCAAGCTCAATTGACATGACTCCCCCATGTTAAGCCTTGCACAAGAAACAACAGATGAGGTGATACAAATAATATGGAGAATAAAGGGAGGGATCTCAGTCTAAAACACTGTCCTGAAAAAAAAAAAAAAAAGTGGGAACATAAACAACTTGGCTTGTCAGACAGCCAAGGATGCGCACTCTGAAAATGAGCTTAAGTCGAAGACAATATTTTGTGAGAGCTGGCTTGGACTCGCTGAGTCAGCCAACAACTCTTAAGAGTGTACAAAAGAACATAGGCAGTTTAAGTCTTGAGTTTCACATTTCTCATACTACACACACCCAGAAGACAACAACAGACCACAGATTTGTCCATTTGCCTCAGCCAGTTGAGAGACCTAGGAACCTCACATGCTGATTAAACACTGCCCAGCCCTACCATGGTGAAAATATTGGATATGAAGGGAATTCACAATATGAACAAAACATCAATCATTTTAGTGACAGATTCTTACCATAAGTTTTTTTAATTAACCCAGCAATAGCAACATTTGAGTTTTGTTACAAAAGAGATCACTAGCCTAATCAGCAACAGGTCACTTCTGGGTCAGTGTCATAAATCTGTTTATTGCTTGAGGAAGAGGAAGTGGTGGGCACTGATCTGCAAGGGAAAAGTACAGTATGGACTACTGTACCAGATATACAGGAAACACCAACATTAAGTGTCTTAATAGGGCAATGGGCCACAAACCAGAACAGCTTCAATGCACCTTGGCATAGATTCTACAAGTGTCTGGAACTCTACTGGAGGGATGCGTCATTCTTCCATGAGAAATTCCATCATTGGTGTTTTGTTGATGGTGGTGGAAAACGCTGTCTCAGTCACTGATCCAGAATCTCCTATAAGTGTTAAATTGGGTTGAGGTCCAGTGACTGAGATGGCCGTGGGCATATGGTTGACATTGTTTTCATGCTCATCAAACCATTCAGTGACCACTCGTGCCCTGTGAGAGCATAGTCATGGTAGCCAAAATAATGGCCTGCCCAGCATTTTTATACATGACCCTAAGCATGATGTTAATTGCTTAATTAACTCAGGAATATGTTACATCACTGTGTTCTCCGTGCAATGCAACTCCTTCAAGGTACTTTTTAGTAAAAATATTTGTTTGATGTGTGTGTGTGAGAGAGAGAGAGAGAGAGAGAGAGAGAGAGAGAGAGAGAGAGAGAGAGAGAGAGAGAGAGAGGGAGAGAGAGAGATCACCCAATCACACAAATATTATTCAAACACTGAGAGTGCAGTGGTCCTGAAGACTCCCCTTCTGCCTATTCATTGCCCAACTTTTGCTGGAGCAATGCTTTCTCCCCACCCGGCAGAAACCCTCAGAACTATGTGGATTAACTGCTGCTGCTGCTGCCTGGAATCAACCAAGCAAGATCCCTCATCGCCCACATGGGTTCAGCTTTATAAATAAATAACGGTCCTCACTTCACTTAACTGAATCTAACAAATGGGGGAAAATGTCTGGATCCTTGACAGTTTCTTCATTATAACCTCAATGCAATTAAACAAGGAAATATCCCCCAATAATATTGTTAATTCAAAAGATTTTACTTTACTGAGAAATCAACACCATGACAAAATGCCACGTTCTGACTACCTGATAATTCCATGCAAATGTTCGAGTTGTGCAAAATTACTTTAAATAGCTGGAAAATCGATATGTAAGACTTCGAATGAAGTCGTCAACCATTTTTACGGAATCGACTGTAATCTCATAACATAGACAAAAGTGAACACTAGGTTTATGAAATGTGAGTTTAAAAGAAGTTTCAAATTAGGGTCCAGTACCTTTTCCTTCTCCCTGTCCAAGTTCACTATGGTCACCTTTCAGGGTTTCTGGTGTCTTTCTCTTGGTTTACTTCAAGACGTGTCAGTTCCCTTGAAAAGTTATGTCTGTATTGAGCGGATGATCGTACAGTGAGTGGACCTCTCTTGCTCCCAGGGTCTCACTGCCACAGATACGCGCTGGATGCCTGCGCGCTCGCTCTCACTGTACTAAACCAGGAAGTAAAAATGGTAATGGCCGCGTCTGTACACTACGCACAGAGGAGCTACACCAAAGATTTTTGCCGATACCGTGCTTCAGAAAACGAAGGGCCCCAAGAAGGGGATGTTTTAAAACACAACTGTAACCAAAATTCTGCAATAACATATGCATACATTAATTTTATTCTTCATGGTCGACTTATTTTATAATATACTAGTTCAATTAAAACATTTAGGCTACATGCTTTCTTTGAAAGAAATGCGACTTCCCTAATAGTAATAGCCTAATAACGCAGTTTACAGCTGTCTCTTAGATTGGACTCTAATCAAAATAAACGTTCTATAACAGTGACCATGTTATTTTTTGGGGATGCCCAATTGATTCGGAGTTTGGAAATGAAAAAGTTTGTAAAACCTAAATAGTATTTCAAATATGCATAGCTAGCATACTGTTGAAGTCAGAAGTTTACATACACCTTAGCCAAATATATTTAAACTCAGTTTTATCACAATTCCTGACATGTAATCCTAGTAAAAATTCCCTGTCTTAGGTCAGCTGGGATCACCACTTTATTTTAAGAATGTGAAATGTCAGAATAATAGTAGAGAGAATGATTTATTTGAGCTTTTATTTATTTCATTCCCAGTGGGACAGAGGTTTACATACACTCAATTAGTATTTGGTAGCATTGCCTTTAAATTGTTTAACTTGGGTCAAACGTTTTGGGTAGCCTTCCACAAGCTACCCACAATAAGTTGGGTGAATTTTGCCCATTCCTCCTGACAGAGCTGGTGTAACTGAGTCAGGTTTGTAGGCCTCCTTGCTCACGCACGCTTTTTCAGTTCTGCCCACAAATGTTCTATGGGATTGAGGTCAGGGCTTTGTGATGGCCACTCCAATACCCTGACTTTGTTGTCCTTAAGCCATTTTGCCACAACTTTGGAAGTATGCTTGGGGTCATTGTCCATTTGGAAGACCCATTTGCGACCAAGCTTTAACTTCCTGACTGATGTCTAGAGATGTTGCTTCAATATATCCACATAATTTTCCTACTTCATGATGCCATCTATTTTGTGAAGTGCACCAGTCCCTCCTGCAGCAAAGCACCCCCACAACATGATGCTGCCACCCCCGTGCTTCACGGTTGGGATGGTGTTCTTCGGCTTGCAAGCCTCCCCTTTTTCCTCCTATCATAACGATGGTCATTATAGCCAAACAGTTCTATTTTTGTTTCATCCGACAAGAGGACATTTCTCCAAAAACTACGATCTTTGTCCCCATGTGCAGTTCAAAACGTAGTCTGGCTTTTTATGGCGGTTTTGGAACAGTGGCTTCTTCCTTACTGAGTGGCCTTTCCTGTTTATGTCAATATAGTTTACTGTGGATATAGATACTTTTGTACCTGTTTCCTCCAGCATCTTCACAAGGTCCTTTGCTGTTGTTCTGGGATTGATTTGCACTTTTCGCACCAAAGTACGTTCATCTCTAGGAGACAGAACGCGTCTCCTTCCTGAGCGGTATGACCGCTGCGTGGTCCCATGGTGTTTATACCTGCATAATATTGTTTGTACAGATGAACGTGGTACCTTCAGGCATTTGGAAATTGCTCCCAAAGATGAACCAGACTTGTGGAGGTCCACAATTTTCTGAGATTTCTCTTGATTTTCCCATGATGTCAAGCAAAGAGGCACTGAGTTTGAATGTAGGCCTTGAAATAGATCCACAGGTACACCTCCAATTGACTCAAATTATGTCAATTAGCCTATCAGAAGCTTCTAAAGCCATTACATCATTTTCTGGAATTTTCCAAGCTGTTTAAAGGCACAGTCAACTTAGTGTATGCAAACCTCTGACCCACTGGAATTGTGATAGTGAATTACAAGTGAAATAATCTGTCTGTAAACAATTGTTGGAAGAATTACTTGTGTCATGCACAAAGTAGATGTCCTAACCGACTTGCCAAAACTATAGTTTGTTAACAAGAAATTTGTGGAGTGGTTGAAAAACAAGTTTTAATGACTCCAACCTAAGTGTATGTAAACTTCCGACTTCAACTGTATGCGTCTGAAAGTGGGCTTTGTGAAATAGGTGGGTGTATGGAAATCTATAACAGCTAATTGGGCAGATTGGTTGCCACTCAAGACCGTTTTAGAAGTGGCTGCTTGCTGCTTCCTTGTAGCATTTTACCTAACCCTAACTAACCCTTTTCCTAACCTTAACTGCATTGTCCTAACCTGCTAGGTTAGTTCTCCTAACCTGCCATGTTAATTATCTTAACCGGCTATGCTAACCTGCTACGTTAGTCCTAACCTCATTTTGAATGCCCTGACTTCTGCAGAGGCCGTATCACTATAAATGCTGCACAGCCAATGCAGACAACGGATTGACCATGCAGCGCCTTTAAGATGTTAAGCAGTACTCCCTAAAAACACCCCACTTCGATACAGCTATGACTTTTCGTAGCAGGTTAAGCATATGGTTAGGGTTAGCGAAAATGTTCTCCTAACCTTCTAGGAAAAGACACTTGTATCGAAGTGGCCTGTTTTTAGGGAGTCCTGATGTTAAAGCAGCATGTCCTATTAATTTGAAAGATAAAAAATAAATAGGTATTTTAATCAGAGTATTAATTGATCATGACCTTACCCGATTAAGATAATCAGAGTAAGGCATTTACATTACTAATACCATACATGTAAACCCTGAATGTGGTTGAAACACACTGCCTAGGTTAGGCTGCCTAATGTTGGCCTGGTGGGGATATTCTTATTCTTCAGATTAGATGCTGTCTGGTGGTGATAGTTGCTGTAGGTGCTAATATGGCCTAATAGTAACAAATAAAATAACATTTTATTTTTCCCATGCTTCATAAACAACAGGTGTAGATTAACAGTGAAATGCTGATTTACGGGCCCTTCCCAGCAACACAGAGAGAAATAATAGAAAAGTAAAACACGTAATAATCTATACCTGGTGTACCAGCACAGAGTCGATATGCAGGGGTACGAGGTAATTGAGGTAGAAATGTACATATAACTATAAATAAAGTGATAATGAACAGTAGCATCAGCGTATGTGATGAGTCAAAAAGTTAGTCCAAAGAGGGTTAATGCAGATAGTCCGGGTAGCAATTTGGTTAACTATTTAACTAACTATTTAGCAGTCTTGTAAAGGGCCGTATGCATTACCCTTTGTAGCGCCTCGCGGTCAGATGCCAAGCAGTTATCATACCAAAGCCGGGACGCAGCAAGTCAAGAGGCTCTCAATAGTGCAGCTGTAGAACCTTTTGAGGATCTGAGGTCCATGACAAATCTTTTCAGCCTCCTGAGAGGGAAGAGGCATTGTCGTGCCCTGTTTATGACTGTGTTGGTTTGTTTGGACCATGATAGATTCATGTGGACACCGAGGAACCCGCTCCACTACAGCCCTGTTGATGTGAATGGGGACATGCTCGGCCCTCCGTTTCCTGTAATCCACTATCAGCTCCGATGTCTTGCTGATGTTGAAGGAGAGGTTGTTGTCCTGGCACCGTACTGCAAGGTCTCTGACCTCCTCCCTATAGGCTGTCTCATCGTCGTAGGTGATCAGGCTTACCACCGTTGTGTCGTCGGCACGCAGTCGTGGGTGAAGAGGGAGTACAGGAGGGGCTTAAGCATGCACCCCTGAGGGGCCCCTGTGTCGATGATCAGCGTGGTGGGTGGCCCATCAAGAAGTACAGGAACAAGTTGAAGAGGGAGGGAGGTGTTCAGTCCCAGGGTCCTTAGCTTAGTGATTAGCTAGCTTGGAGGGCACTATGGTGTTGAAAGCTGAGCTGTAGTAAATTAGCAGCATTCTCACATAAGTGTTTGTCTTGTCCAGGTGGGAAAGGGCCATGAGGGGTACAATAGAACTTGCGTCATCTTTGGATCTGTTAGGGAGGTATGTGAATTGGAGTGGGCTGTCTCATTGGTACTGTAGTAAGATGGCACCGACAGATTTGGCAGTTCTGCTTCTAGCTCCTAAGCAACTTTGCAGTATTTATTTTGTTGTTGTATAATTTCTTACATTATTAGTCCAGAACATTTTTCGTGTTTTACACACAGCAGGAAATAATTTTGGGATATCAGAGCGGCACAAGCATTTCGCTACACCCTCAATAACATCTGCTAAATATGTATATGTGACCAATTCAATCTTATTTTATTTGGTGTGAGCCATGACCAGCCTTTCAAAGCATTTCATGGCTACAGTTGTGAGTGTTACGGGGCGATAGTCATTTCGACAAGTTACCTTGGCATTCTTGGGCACAGGGACTATGGTGGTCTGCTTGAAACACGTAGGTATTACAGATTGGGTCAGGGTGTCGCACCCTGATCTGTTTTACCTGTCTTTGTTTATTGTCTCCAACCCCTCCAGGTGTCGCCCATCTTCCCTGTTTCCAGTTCGTCTTGTCTGTCACGTTTACCAGCATTTTGTCCTGTCAGCTCCTGTCTTTTCCCAGCCTCTCTTTTTTTCGCCCTCCTGGTTTTTGACCCTTGCCCGTCCTGACCCTAAACCTCCCGCCTGACCACTCTGCCTGCCCCTGACCCTGAGCCTGCCTACTGTCCGGTACCTCTGCCACTATCTGGATTTCCGACCTCTGCCTGACCTGACACTGAGCCCGCCTGCCGCCCTGTACCTTTGCCTCTGTTTGTGCAATAAACATTGTTACTTCGACACGGTCTGGACTTGGGTCTTACCTGATTCCTGATACAGGGAGAGGTTGCCAGCTGGTCAGCGCATGCTATGAGTATGTGTTCTTGTAATCCGTCTGGCCCTGCGGCCTTGTGAATGTTAACCTGTTTAAAGGTCTTACTGACATTGTCTATAGGGAGTGTGATCACACAGTCATCCGGAACAGATGATGCTCTCATGCATGGTTCAGTGTTGCTTTAATCGAAGCGAGCATAGAAGACATTTAGTAGACAACTGTAGTAGTAACAGCAACTTGCCAGTGTTATTATCCTACTTAATTCCTTTGCATGTCTCCTATGCATATTACACATGCACTTGACTTGTTATTAGTGGTAGTAGTTAGGTCTACCTGAATAGTTAATCCAGACCGCCCTCTGTAGGTGATTTTGAGGGCATGCACTAGCCCTGTTCTGACATGTGGCCTCCAACAAAGAGATATCTGAAATGGAATGCTGTTCCATGTAACCATTAAAACCTCCACCATAGCCTCGCTGCTGGAGGGCCGTGGTCGACAGTTGGATACAGAAAACTGGGTCAGCTGTGTCAGATGGTTGTAAATATTGAAATGGTGCTATTTTTTTATTTCTGCCTTTTCATGAAACAAAAGGTAGTATAGTAGAAAGGGTTTCATGTAGCTGAGGTGAGGAAGTAGCTTAGTGAAGATTCCAGGGCTGTATCAATCAACCCACATAGTTTTCCTGAACCCCCACTCGTGCCCTCACTCAGCAGTGCTGATGCATATTCTCTGTCACCTATACAGATTGACAGACTCAGCAGCTCTCTGTCTCTGAGGCCAATCTACTAAGATCTCTGACTTCTTTCCTCAGTTCCAGTGAAATAGTGTATGGTGAGTCCATCTCATTTAAAAAAACAGTTCTGTCTTTTTATTCACTTATTTTCAGTTGAGGAATTAGGATGAATCTCTTTTAACCAAATCAAGGATTTTGTTTCGGCTGTATTTTGGAGATGGAAAAAAGATCAAGTTGAAAGTCTATTACTTGAATGTACTTTGAAGTATACAATACAATATTTTAGACTGCATTTATATCAATAATATATGTAAAAATGTTCCTTTTCTATGACTTGTTTCCTTATAACCAGTGTCTTAAACAGATTTAAAACTGTTAATATGTTTCTATTAGAAGAGTTTGTGCTGTAACACAGGCAATATGGGTTCACCACAGTGCGCAAAGACATTCTAGCTGTGGCTTCAAAAGTAGAGATTATATTTATAAATAGTTGCTTTCATTGTGTATATGAATAGAAAACCAAAAGGGGGTAGGATTTTCAAGTAGACACACCCGTGGTTCATGTGTGTCGTTACTGCTTGTAATTTTCTTTTGAATTATACTGTAGATTATATTTTGAGACTTGCTGGCACTTGTAATCAGACAAATATGACAAAATAGGTTACTGTGCTTTGTATGAAAATAAGGGGCTGTATTTTTACGACGTTTTAAACAGACTCATTCTCAACTAGACGACAGACTAACCTTCATACTTCTTTGAAATATTCTGAACATAATGCAGTCCAGTAATGGGTTCTATAAGAATCTATAAGAAACAACTTGATTGGCCTGTTGGGATAGAGCCCTGGTTTAAACCTTACTGGCCAAACTGTGCCTTGACGATGTGTGGCTGACTTGGGCAATTTCATTCTATATATTGGCTAACTCATTACAGAGGTGCCACAACCCAGATCACTAAGACTGATGTGTTGTCGTTCCAGGGAGAATTAGAGAGTTAGGGGTCACAAAATACTTGATTACCCTCTTGGGTTTGGTCTTAAGCTCGACTGGCTAAATATGGCTGGGTGAGGGGAAATTGTCAGCTACCCAGCAAGTCAAGCATTTTGCAAGCTGCATGAAACAATAGCAGAACAAGAAATTAAAAAAGCTTGATTTGAAATCAGCAATAGTCTTCTACGTTTACGAAAAATATGCGCATTAAGTCCCTTATTGATTTTCCATTGAAGTAAGCAATTTCTAAATATTATTTGTTTTCTAGGTAGCAGTCTCAGCCACATACTTTAAATTAACTACTTATTAGAGTCTTCCACCATTTTAATGTATGTTTGTTTGTAGGCCTATTTGTGGTTGTTTCTGCAAACACTGTAGGTGTTCTTAAGCAACATTGTGTGGTCTCTTTGTTCTCTAAAGGCCTACACCACTATATAAAAAACAACATTGCCGCATTGAACACATTTATATTTAGTAGTAGCCAAAGCGATCCCTAAAAATAGCTAGGTATTGTGTATCTAATGATTTAGGAATGTTTTTGTTAGCATAACTTACAGAACAGATCATGTTTCTGATATAACGTTTCTTTTCAATCATCTTCTGAACACTCTAATGGCAAAACATGATGGGCTATTATTTATATGACTATGATTACATATGAAATACATGGCAAATATGTATTATTGTTACAGATCATGGCCATGTGCCAACGACTGAATTTTGCAAAGCTGAGTTTACTTCTTATAGTTGATTATTGTAATAGCTAAACCAAGGGCCCTCTATCGTTTTATCGTTTGTGGTACAGTGGACAAAGCATTTCTATTGTAGAGCTCACAGTCACAAGTACTTGCATGGGAAAAGTTGTGCGTCAGAACACAGTTCTGCTATCTCTCCGCTCTTTAAATCTATGGCCTTCAGCCTGCCGAGAGGACCTGGGACTCCTCTAAGGGTCGGCCGGTTCAACCGTCCAACCTGCTGGTACTGTATGCCCTATATTGGCTCAGCTGTAAACCCCAACCAACCTCCGGGCAAAGCACTACTGAGAATGCAGGGTCTACCAGGGGAGAATATAGGCCTACAGCTGGTTTTGATGTGAGTTTAATGTCTTGTGGGAAAAAAGTAATTTTGTTGGAATGTAACGTTTGAATATTAACAGCATGGGTAATGTTTGTAGAAGTGTATTGGAAAAAGTGCTGATGCAGTTCAATATCCACCACACTGTCAGTCTCTGTTTTGTAAAGTAACATCTGGGTTGCTCTATATATTGTTAGTGAAATTTGTCTTGGTTGGTTTGTTTTCCTTATGAAGCAGTATAACATTCAAAAATAGTTTTATTAAGCAATAAGGTCTGAGGAGGTGTGGTATATGGCCAACGTACCACGGCTAAGGGCTGTTCATGTCTGTATATTGGCTATTTCTAAAAGAGATTACAAACTAGGTGGTTCGAGCCCTGAATGCTAATTGGCTGAAAGCCGTGGCATATCAGATCGTATACCATGGGTATGACAAAATGTTTGTGATATACTGTATGGCTAATATACCACGGTCAAGGGCTGTGTATCCAGGCACTCCGTGTTGCGTTGTACATAAGAACAGCTCTTAGCCGTGGTATATTGGCCATAAACCACACCCCCTCGGGCCTTATTGCTTTAATATATAGAGTATTCCCTTATCAGAAGTTTATCTCCATTTAGGTTTTCTGTTCTGGACTGGAAGGAAAGAAACATCAGGGAAGAGAATTGGGGTGGTCAAAAGCAAACAGCATATTTATGCTCCGATTACTGAGCTAGTGGTGAGACATTTATGGTTTTGTCTATGTGTTCACTCATAAATTCAGGGAACTAGAAAAGAAAATGTGGACATTTCCTCGTCAACAAGTCTCTTGTTGACAATACATCTTCTTCTCTGACAGATTGGTTTTTATGCTCAACATCTTTCCATTTGCATGGGAACTGACTTTCATGGCTATTCTCAAGTGGTTGAATCACAACACAGTTTTAAAAGCATAACACAAACATAGACACACATAGACAAAGATGACCCAGTCTTTACCTTCGCCCTCCTTTTGACATATCTCACCTCATAGAATCCTTTCACAAAGCACAGGACTTCATCTCTAAAGCAATACATCAAATATTGGCCATGGGCCATAAGTTTGCACTTTTTTACAAGAAAAATGGGAATGAAGAGTTCCCATAAGGAGCTGCTAGTACATTGTGTATCATGTAATAAACTGAAGTTTGATTTTAGCAGTTGATTCAAACTACAAACCAAACCAAGGAAAACCACCCTGACCTATGACTCACACCAGCAGTTGACATTTTTGATTTGCTAAAGCTTCCATTTTCCAAAATGAGGCTGTCAATTTAAACGGAAAAGAGGAAGTTATATGAAAACCGCAAATAGATAACTCAGTACATCACTATGCTAACTGATTCAACTGTTTATTTTGCCTGCCAGACTTCTTTTATTTCTGCTTCTGTGCGTGAATATCATGTCATCTTGATAGTTGTCTGGTGTGCGTTTAAAAAGTTATGATACTCATCTGTGTCTTACCCACCAACAGGCATTTTCCACTTGTTATCAAATAAAGCTACCTCACAGCAGAGCAGACACCAGCTGCTTTGATGGTAATTGCACAGACTGCAGTCTACACTTCTTTTAAATTCTCCTGATAGTCAGAATAAAGCACAAATTAGTTTAAACAAATACTGATGGGGGATACAACGGAAATATTTTGTTTTTGTATTTTCATGTGTCTATAAAGGACATTTGTTTTCATAATCTTCATTGAAATGTGCAGCAGTGTGTTGAACAGCTCAGGGAAAATGTGAGAAAGAGCAGCACCTGTTCAACGTAAGAGTGAGAAACTGAAGACTTGGAGAAGGAGGATGGGGGCGGGTGCATTTCCTGTTGTGGCTGTGCTTAACACCAGTCTGTGCCGGTGTAGAGAAACACGCATAGCCTACTATTTCTCTCACTTACTGCACCCAGAACAGCCCAACCACACAAATACCCCAGATACTCCTCTGGATCCCTGAGATGGAGTTTCTGATGAAGACTGTAGACTGTCATCAACAACCTCAATTAGAGAAAAACTACGATCTGGAAAACATACTGTAGTTAGCATTACTTATGGTCATTTGAATATTGTGAAAATAATAATGCATTATTATTTCCATTCTCTCTCTGTATAGATCTTTAATCAGGAGCTTCCAGACATCTCCAACCCTTCCAACTGAGGAGTCTTCCCTCGTACTTCCTGAGGAGACTCAGACATGGCGACAGACCCTGCGACAGAACTGCCATTCTTCTACGGCAGCATCAGTCGCTCGGAGGCTGAGGAGCACCTGAAGCTGGCAGGCATGGCAGACGGGCTGTTCTTGCTGCGCCAGTGTCTGCGGAGCCTGGGTGGCTACGTGATCTCCCTGATATGGGACCTGGACTTCCACCACTACTCTGTGGAGAAACAACTCAATGGCACCTACTGTATTGCGGGTGGCAAGCCCCACTGTGGGCCAGCGGAGCTCTGTGAGTTCTACAGTAAGGACTCAGATGGCCTGGTGTGCAACCTGAAGAAGCCCTGTCTGCGCTCACCAGACAACCCCATTAGAGCAGGCGTATTTGATAACCTGAGGGACAACATGCTGAGGGAGTATGTACGACAGACATGGAACCTGGAGGTGAGGGTTGGCTGAAGAATAGGCAGCAGGGTCACACCAACAGCATCTCTGATGCCCTGTAGAACCTTGGCACGAGTAGGATAACTGATGTTAGTCTGCTGGCCCTGCTGGCCCTGTGTAGGCTCAGGTTGACTAACTGTCTGTCTGTGTTCAGGGGGAGGCCATGGAGCAGGCCATCATCAGCCAGGCCCCACAGCTGGAGAAGCTGATCGCCACCACTGCCCATGAGAGGATGCCCTGGTACCACGGCAAGATCCCTCGCCAGGAGGGGGAGAGGCGACTCTATTCCAGGGCACAGCCAGACGGAAAGTTCCTGTGAGTCATTTAATATATTTTAGTTCAATTCCATCCAAAAGTCCCTGTCGTGGTAATTCTTACACAGGGACATTCAAAGTCAATCTTAAATTAGTCATTATTTACAATCAGCGCACTGGAGAGGTTCCAACAAACTTGATGCACCATAGGGAACGTCTGTCAGGAGCTCTAACGGGGCAGTCCCATTAGTTCCCTTATACACAAACATATATATTAGTTCCCTTATATACAAATATAACAATTTACATCACATCCCAAAACACTCACAACAATGATTATAATGTTTTTTTCTCATCAGAGTCAGAGACAGGGAAGAGTCCGGCACCTTTGCCCTTTCTTTGGTGTACGGAAAAACGGCCTACCATTACCAGATCCTACATGACAAATCAGGGAAGTACTCCATGCCAGAGGGAACCAAATTTGACACTGTGTGGCAGGTAGACTCTTCTGTCTTCTTCAACAAATTGGTTCAAATTTATTATGTCTGCTACCTCATGTTAAAGTTAACCCCACTCTCCCTCCCTTCTACACTGCAGCTGGTTGAGTATCTTAAGATGAAGCCTGATGGGCTAGTGACAGTTCTGAGGGAACCATGTGTGAACCGCAACAATGCCAAACGTAATGAACCAACATTTTGTTCTCAAGTGAATCAAAATCATCACATTCTTCTTCTCCTTTCACAAAATGTGTCCCCTGTGCAATTTAATTAATTGTCTTATTTTTCAAATCCATTTTCAGAGACTCCGGTTGTGCCCTCAGGGGTGAGTGTCAAGAACATTTTATAATTTATCCATGGTAGATACAGTACTTTCCAAATTCATTCACACAGATCTACTGAATACAGTACATTTCTTTCAGAGGTTGTCCAGAACAAATAGATACACACCGCCACCTGGAGGTAGGTCACTAACATTACAACAGACACCCATGGCCTTTCCACCAAAATCCACATCAAAAAATTATTGAACGTGTCTTTATGTCATTTACCTGTGGTTTGGCCCTTTCTTACAGTACCTCTGGGGGGCTCCACGGAAGTCAACACTTCGCCCCCCACAGACCGTCAGATGCTGCCCATGGACTGCAGTGAATTTGTCAACCCTTACCATGACCCCAATGACCTGAAGAAGTTCTTCATCAATAGGGAGCAGCTGATGATTGACGAGGTGGAGCTCGGCTCAGGCAACTTTGGCTGTGTCAAGAAAGGAGTTTTCAAGACAAATAAGTGAGGGGGGGTGGGGGGTGCTGCTTCTTGGATGAATGAAAACAAAACATCAGAACCTGAGTTTAGAACCAATAACCTCATGCCTAGAGCCACTTATAACAACTGGTAACTACGTTTAATGTCACAGAGGTGTATAATTATTTTTATTGAGAAAGTGAGCTGATCAGGAAAAACTCTGAACACTAGTTAGAGGCTAACATTTAGAACAACATGGGGCCCGATTGATAACATATCACAAATGATTGTGAGCTTCCAGGGGCCACACGGATGTGGCCATCAAGGTGCTGAAGAGTGAGAATGAGAAGCTGGTGAAAGATGAGATGATGAGGGAGGCGGAGATCATGCACCAACTGAGTAACCCTTACATCGTCCGCATGCTGGGGCTCTGCCAGGCTGAGTGCCTGATGCTGGTGATGGAGATGGCTTCTGCTGGGCCACTCAACAAGTTCCTCTCCACCAATAAGTAAGGGCAATGATTTCACACGTGTAGTACAGTATATCATAAGGCATGTTTTTCTCTTAATAGTGACATTGATCATAGAGAGTTATGGAAATGCAATTGATGATAGCCCTGCTATTACTCAAACAGTGATGATGAGCTCAGCAAAGTGAAGCTAAATACCATGAGAATTGAGTTTATTTGAGTTCCCTTTCTGTCTCTCTACCTCTCAGGGATAAGGTCACAGTGGAGAACATTGTGGGGCTGATGCACCAGGTGTCTATGGGAATGAAGTACCTGGAGGAGAAGAACTTTGTGCACAGAGACCTGGCAGCTCGCAACGTCCTGCTGGTCAACCAACAGTTCGCCAAGATCAGTGACTTTGGCCTGTCCAAGGCTTTGGGTGCTGATGACAACTATTACAAGGTAGAAGTCTCTTGCATGTGTCATGTGCTATAATGTTAAGTTGCTCTGTTGTATATAGTTAAATGATGCAGTTCTTCATATGTACATTATTAATGTGGTATGGTAAGCATGTGTGTGCGTGGGTACATAGGCACGCACTGCAGGAAAATGGCCGCTGAAGTGGTATGCTCCAGAATGCATGAATTTCCACAAATTCTCCAGCAAGAGTGATGTCTGGAGCTTCGGTGTCACCATGTGGGAAGCCTTTTCTTTTGGAGGGAAACCATACAAGGTACTATCTGTACAGCAGCAGCAAGATCTATACACAACAAACATTTAAAGATGTATACTGCTGCCTAGTGGTTAGAGAGTTGGGCCAGTTACCGAAAGGTTGCTAGATCAAATCCCCGAGCTAACAAGGTAAAAATCTGTTGTTCTGCCCCTGAACAGGGCAGTTAACCCACTGTTCCTAGCCTGTCATTGTAAATAAGAATTTGTTCTTAACTGACTTGCCTAGTTAAATAAAGGTTCAATAATAACAGCCTCCAACAACAGAGCTGTTGAGATGATCTTCATCTGTCTTTTTACCACATGTGATCAGAAAATGAAAGGTCCTGAGGTGATCAGTTTCATTGCCAGTGGGAGCCGCATGGAATGTCCATCTGGATGTCCAGATAAAATGTATGCTCTGATGAAGGACTGCTGGACATAC
The DNA here is from genome assembly GCF_057628025.1 of Oncorhynchus mykiss. Classification (NCBI taxonomy): domain Eukaryota; kingdom Metazoa; phylum Chordata; class Actinopteri; order Salmoniformes; family Salmonidae; genus Oncorhynchus; species Oncorhynchus mykiss. The sequence goes on from NC_143026.1 coordinate 67,871,004, forward strand.
AAGTAAGTGAGAAACCAGAGACCTATTCATTTTCACACCACATGCTACTAGACCACACTGCTGCCCAAAGGAGATCCATCAAGTCTAAAGTGTCTGATCTTTCTCTTCTCAGACACGAGGACCGGCCAGGCTTTGTGAAGGTGGAGGAGCGCATGCGAGGCTTTTATTACTCTATATCCAACAAAACTCTGCCTGAGGGGACCACAGACGCTGCTGAGCCTCTCAAATAGTCCAGGGACAAGATACACTCTGTCCCCGCACCACACAATGCATTCTTTGAGACAGACAATGAGCCTCTTATGAACTGGGAACAAGCTGACGGCTTCAGAAACAGGCAGCAACAGTAAACAGCTAAACAAGCCTTATTGACGCAAATGTGAGTCTGTAATGAAAGTAATTCATATTACAACAGCCTTTTTTATTAGCTCAGGACTGCATCATTTGTTGGTTTGAATGTTTTGGAAGAAACTAAAAAAAAATGGTACATGTTAGAATTGTAAAACTGCATATTGAAAGTGTAATTCCCTGAGAATATAATTAGGTCTAGTGTGAATTCTGTTTCTATTTATGTGCTTTAGCTCTCTATACATTTGTTAACACGTCATGATGAATAAAACATGTCACAGAATATGGTGTATGTATATCAAGTAATTGAAGAAATTACTTTTTAATAAATTATGAAAAAGACTTTAAGATCAGAAATATGGGATTAATTTCGTTTTTGAGTTGTGAAATTGTCTACATTTTCACAATATCTGTTACCAAGTTTGTCACTTCCACGAGAGATTGACATTTTCACAACACTTTAAAATCGAAAACTATGAGGAAACGATTAAACCCATAGCTATATCATCGACACAACAGTCTTGCTTAGATTAATATGATGTCAAACAATTCACTTTGTTTGAATTATCAAAATACTTATCATATATCATTAGGCATATCATTAGGCTACCATTAGGCTACCAGCCTAATGATAGAGTTGTGCACGCCTCATTGAGGTGCGCCACTCTGTCCTCGGGCGGTGTACAGTGACGTCTGATCAAAGGAAGTTGGGGTTTTTTTTGGTAGGGAGGGGCTTATTTTTGTTTCCTAATAAAGTATAGACTTAGCGCTGTGAGTCGTATTCTTATACATTAATCATAATGTAGCTTTTGTTATACATTTGAAAACGATTAGCAAAGTTTATTTTATTCAAGGGAACATCGCTAAAGAAGGCTCAGTAAAGCGGAACAAGTAAGTGGTGTCGCTAAGTTCGGGGAAAGTGGTTGGGAGACGAATTTCGTCACCGTCAGCTCGGTAGCAATTTACTCCGTTATGTTTACGTGAAATGTAATAATGATCAATATTTTGATGAGAAGGTTATGCTTAGCTTTATTATGCGAAAAGCAACAAGTGCGATTGATGTCCTTTTTTTCACGTCATGAATAAACTTCGTAGCCTCGTCACGCGCCCTCATCGTTCACGAAACCAACATTAGCATCAGCGCGCAGGCTACCGCAATGCTACATCATGTACTAACTAGCTAGATTTAAGTTTTTCACTTTTGCCTTCGACCACTTTATACTTCTGATGTCAGCTGTCTAGATATAGGCCTATAAGTAACTTCAATATATGAAATGGCCTTATTGTCTGAGGTCACTTCATAAAATCGTGCAAGGTTGTCCATGCTGACTCGCTTGGCTGAACCAGGCCGTAAAGTAAATGTGACAAATGGGAAATGACTCGTTGCAACATTGTAACCACATTCTAATTAAAAACCTCACTCTCTGCAACATGGTAACTATCTAGTCTACTCTGTAACAACACTCACTTTTGTAACATTGTAACTGGTTGGTGTTATTCTTCTCTAAATTGATGTAGACAGACTTCCATGAACCTACTACTCTTATGACAGCAGTCATGGAAGTGTATTTTTATGGTTTGGTAGTTAAATATGGTTAAATAGTTTGATTATGTGATTATTAATCAGTGCTTAAACATGATTTATGAATAGTTTTTTAATTAGTTAATTGGAGCTCAGAAATGGACAGAGACACCACAAATGCTTACAGTATTATTCATTCATACCAAACAGAACTAATGGTGATGCAGATTGTTTTAACAAAGTATCCGTCAACAATTTGGACACACCTACTCCTTCAAGGTTTTTTACATTTTTTAAAAGTATTTTCTACATTGTAGAATAATAGTGAAGACATCAAAACTATGAAATGACACACATGGAATGATGTAGTAACCAAAAAAGTGTTACACAAATCAAACTATTTAATATTTGAGATTCTTCAAAGTAGCCACCCTTTGCCTTGATAATGGCTCTTGGCATTCTCTCAACCTGCTTCATGAGGTAGTCACCTGGAATGCATTTCAATTAACAGGTGTGCCTTGTTCAAAGTTAATGCCCTGGAGGGTAGGAGCGTTGGGCCAGTAACCGAAAGGTTGCTGGATCGAATCCCCGAGCTGACAAGGTAAAAAAAATTGTTGTTCTGCCCCTGAACAAGGCAGTTAATACACTGCCGAAGCCATGGATGTCACACCTCTCTGATTCAGAGGGTTTGGGTTAAATGCGGTAGACACAACTGACTAGGTATCCCCCTTTCCCAGTCCGGAAAATTGTAAGAACTTTGAAAGTACCTTCAAGTGCAGTCGCACTTGAACTGGCTCTCATGAGGACCGCCACAGGAAAGGAAGACCTCTGCTGCAGAGGATAAGTTCATTAGAGTTACCAGCCTCTGAAATTGCAGCCCAAATAAATGCTTCAGAGTTCAAGTAACAGACATCTCAACATCAACTGTTCAGAGGAGACTGCATGAATCAGGCCTTCATGGTCGAATTGCTGGAAAGAAACCACTACTACAGAACACCAATAATAAGAGGCTTGCTTTGGTCAAGGAACAAGCAATGGACATTAGACCGGTAGAAATCTGTCCTTTTGGTCTGAGTCCAAATTTGACATTTTGGTTCCAATCGGCGTGTCATTGTGAGATGCAGAGTAGGTGAACGGATGATCTCCACATGTGTGGTTCCCACTGTGAAGCTTGGAGGAGGTGGTGTGATGGCTTGGGGGTGCTTTGCTGGTGACACTATTTAGAATTCAAGGCACACTTAACCAGCATGGCTACAACTGCATTCTGCACCGATACGCCATCCCATCTGGTTTGGGCTTAGTGGGACTATCATTTGTTTTTCAACAGGACAATGACCCAACATACCTCCAGGCTGTGTAAGGGCTATTTGGCCAAGAAGGAGAGTGATTGAGTGCTGCATCAGATGACCTGGCCTCCACAATCACCCAACCTCAACCCAATTGAGATGGTTTGGGATGAGTTGGACCGCAGAGTGAAGGAAAAGCAGCCAACAAGTGCTCCGCATATGTGGGAACTCCAAGACTGTTGGAAAATCATTCCAGGTGAAGCTGGTTGAGAGAATGCCAAGAGTGTGCAAAGTTGTCATCGAGGCAAAGGGTGGCTACTTTGAAGATTTCTCAAACTATAGTTTGATTTGTTTATTACTTTTGTGGTTACTACATGATTCCATATTTGTTATTTCATAGTTTTGATGTCTTAACTATTATTCTACAATGTAGAAAATGTTTTTTTTTTTAAAGAAACCCTTTAAATGAGTAGGTGTGTCCAAACTTTTGACTGGCACTGTAATGTAAGAAATAAATTGTGGGCCTTGTTGGCATAGTTGTGGTTAGAGCTTTGGACTAGTAACCGGAAGGCTGCGAGTTCAAATCCCCGAGCTGACAAGGTACAAATCTGTCGTCCTGCCCCTGAACAGGCAGTTAACCCACTGTTCCTAGGCCGTCATTGAAAATAAGAATTTGTTCTTAACTGACTTGCCTGGTTAAATAAAGGTAAAATAAATAGCCACACCAGATGGAATACTGCTGAATTTGACAATATGGCATCTATGTGAATCTGACACTGTCAATTATTCTTTCTACCCCTCTCAGATTTGACCCTTCAACAGTCTCAGGACTAACATCATCTGTGAGAAAAATAAAACCAGTGTGTAACAGCTCCACTGTTGTTGATTTCTCCTCCATCTAACCAGTACATAATTATTTAAGACATAAACAAACTGCCACATGCAACAATGTCCATGGCCCTGAAGCAAGTCTTCAACAAGGACAGGACATTCCGGCCGAAGCGTAAGTTTGAGCCCGGGACACAGCGCTTCGAGCTGCACAAGAAGGCCCAGGCGTCTCTGAATGCAGGCCTGGACCTGAAGCAGGCGGTAGCACTGCCCCATGGAGAGGACCTGAATGACTGGGTAGCCGTGCACGTGGTGGACTTCTTCAACCGCATCAACCTCATCTACGGCACCATCAGCGACTCCTGCACCGACCAGACCTGCCCTGTAATGTCTGGAGGGCCCAAGTACGAGTACCGCTGGCAGGATGAGCACAAGTACAAGAAGCCCACAGCCGTTCCAGCCCCAAAGTACATGAGCCTGCTGATGGACTGGATTGAGGTACAGATCAACAACGAACACATCTTCCCCACCAACGTCGGTATGTACAAATAATGATAACTAGGTACATGGGCTGGGATCAGCATTGTGATAAATGGGTTTAATGTTTTGGCAGAGTTACAAAAGAGAATCTTGATAGGCTGAATTCCTTGAGTTTGCTTTGTCATTACTAAGTGCAACAGCAGTATTTGTTCATCTACAAAGAGCCAGAAATTCTTAACCTTCCATTCTTCACATCCTCCCACCACACAACTTGGTATCTGACTAGCTGTAGAAACAGCCAAGCAATAGCATTAGAAATTGGTCACAGAATCCACAGTAGGGTATAAATAGGCATGGCATGTGCACATGTCCCTGGAATTGCATTGTTAAAATGCAATTAGAATAGCGTAAATGGATGGACTTCGTCTATTGCAGACCTGCCAACATGCACGCATTTTGCGTACCAACTACGCAATTCTCTGTCCATGTAAGCAGGTACGAGATCCGAGTTAAAAGTACGCAGAAATTAATAGGGCCTGTATTTTTTTAAATGTAATTTTAATAAAATATATCTACTGAGAAAATCTAACATCTCAATTCTCGAGCTGCAACACACAGACATGTACGGAGTTTGTGTCAACGGACATGGAGATTAATACCTCATTATTCGACGTAGCTACACCGTGTCTGTCCCTCCTGTTTGTTGTGATACTGAGTTTGCCGACTGTCAGCTGTACGTAAACACAGGACAAATCCATTTTCGACTCCGTGTGTTGTGGAAAGGTAAACACTAATTGTTTCAAGCTAACCTTAGCGAAAATAAAATGAGCATTCAGTGCCAGCAGTTCACACGCATTTGCTAGCGCTATAAATAAAATTTAAATACGAAAAATAACTGGTCGCATTTGTGCGATTAGTTGTATTTTCCACGTAACAGTACGAGGATCACCCAACCTGATATATTGTAATTGTAATTATGTTCCACGTCACAAAAAGCATTACACAAGTATAATACAAAATAAATCTAAACATATATATTGGCATTAAATGGAGTCGGGAGTTTAGAAGACTGCGCGAAGAAGGATTGAGTGTCCGGTTTTAGCTATAGAGGCAATGCTTCTAAAATGCCTTTGCACTAGATTTGAGATTTTATCAACTTCGAAAAGGATGTATGCGCTGCAAAGAAATAAAATAGGCACCTTTTACATAGGCTGAAACACCGGACTCTACTAGCGAACGGCGTTCAGATTCCCTTTGCGGTAGCCTACTTAAGCTTTGTGTAGCTAGTTTGCGTTCTGTGTCGATGCGATCATTTATTTTTGTGTTTTCAAAATGATTTTGCTTTTAGTGTTGATTAGGAACCATGTCTAAAAAAAGCATCAGACTCACAAACAGCGTGTGCTATGGGAAGTAAACTCAAATTTGCAGGTACTCTAAAAAGTTGGACAGGGTTGGCAGGTCTGCTATTGGATGGATGAAGGAAAATATGAATAATCTGTCCTGTGGTCATTTAAAGGCTCACATATCTCCAAGTGATACAAGCATGATCCTGTGATGCACAAAAAGTTGAGAATGAATCTGACAAGTAGACTGATTCAAACACACATGGTTGAGAGCATGACTGCTTTTGTTTACTTTACATGTTTCAGGAGGACATGTCTTCATTTTTTTGTCATCTTTTGTTTTGTTTTTGAAGGTACTCCCTTCCCCAAGACCTTCATGCAGGTAGCTAAGAAGATTTTGTCTCGCTTGTTCCGTGTGTTCGTCCACGTCTACATCCACCACTTTGATCGTGTGAGCCAGATGGGTGCAGAGGCCCACGTCAATACCTGTTACAAGCACTTCTACTACTTCGTAACAGAGTTCAACCTCACAGACCATAAGGAGCTTGAGCCACTGGTGAGTGAGGAAAAAATAATTGAATTGTCTATCTTGTTGGTATGTGAGCTGATAAAACAATTGCACACGCTTATAAAGGCAAGGATACCTTTTAATTTCCATATAATTTCTTTGACATTACATGGCTTTTGTGTAAAGGAAGCTGCCTTTAGTTATGTCTGTTTTGCACCCTAGAATTGTGATCTTTACGAGCACATTTTTGTGCTTTTGCTATAATAATATTGCTAAACTACAACTCCTGTCTCCTACAGAAAGAGATGACATCACAGATGTGCCACTAAGGGAGCGCCACTGACCACTTGACACATTCCCCCTTGAAGACTAGTTCCGTCCATGTAGAAGAATGAAACAGGAAACGTAAACCAAATCTAAAAGAGTCTTTATTTTTATAAACAAGTACTGTAATCTATTTTAACCATGTAGGTCTTTTTAACCAGGAACCTTGTAAGGCATTCTGTTCCTTTTAATGTTTTGAGCATTTTATCAGAGCACAGTATTAAGAGATCTTTCTTTTTTAATTTGAAGCTGAATCATTCCTGTCATTTAGTTCTCATATCTTAAAATAATATATGTATGTTTGTACATATCTAAGATTGTAGTATGTGGTGACATTAAAGATACTCATTCTATGTTCCTACTCTAAACTCAGTGTCTTATGTTTAATTATAGAATGGGTAGTTTGGATCCTGGATGATGATTGGATGAGCAGCATTTGAAGCCTTGTTGTATTACCATTGTTATTTTTCCAGAATATACACTCAAACTAATATATTGTTTGTTAATTAAATCTATGGCATTGTTTTGTAAAAGCAATAAAATAACTGAGAACAAAGCATGTAGAGCGAGACCAACTAACATAATAAACCAGTCGTGCAGGTCTTAAGTTGGTCCACAAGGTGGCATAAAGACCACAAAAATATGGCTGGTGTAAGGGTTGTGGAGTTAATATGTAGCTGGAAGCCCATTCAGTTTAATATACAGTGCCTTGCGAAAGTATTCGGGCCCCCTTGAACTTTGCGACCTTTTGCCACATTTCAGGCTTCAAACATAAAGATATAAAACTATTTTTTTGTGAAGAATCAACAACAAGTGGGACACAATCATGAAGTGGAACGACATTTATTGGATATTTCAAACTTTTTTAACAAATCAAAAACTGAAAAATTGGGCGTGCAAAATTATTCAGCCCCCTTAAGTTAATACTTTGTAGCGCCACCTTTTGCTGCGATTACAGCTGTAAGTCGCTTGGGGTATGTCTCTTATCAGTTTTGCACATCGAGAGACTGAATTTTTTTTCCCATTCCTCCTTGCAAAACAGCTCGAGCTCAGTGAGGTTGGATGGAGAGCATTTGTGAACAGCAGTTTTCAGTTCTTTCCACAGATTCTCGATTGGATTCAGGTCTGGACTTTGACTTGGCCATTCTAACACCTGGATATGTTTATTTTTGAACCATTCCATTGTAGATTTTGCTTTATGTTTTGGATCATTGTCTTGTTGGAAGACAAATCTCCGTCCCAGTCTCAGGTCTTTTGCAGACTCCATCAGGTTTTCTTCCAGAATGGTCCTGTATTTGGCTCCATCCATCTTCCCATCAATTTTAACCATCTTCCCTGTCCCTGCTGAAGAAAAGCAGGCCCAAACCATGATGCTGCCACCACCATGTTTGACAGTGGGGATGGTGTGTTCAGCTGTGTTGCTTTTACGCCAAACATAACGTTTTGCATTGTTGCCAAAAAGTTCAATTTTGGTTTCATCTGACCAGAGCACCTTCTTCCACATGTTTGGTGTGTCTCCCAGGTGGCTTGTGGCAAACTTTAAACAACACTTTTTATGGATATCTTTAAGAAATGTCTTTCTTCTTGCCACTCTTCCATAAAGGCCAGATTTGTGCAATATACGACTGATTGTTGTCCTATGGACAGAGTCTCCCACCTCAGCTGTAGATCTCTGCAGTTCATCCAGAGTGATCATGGGCCTCTTGGCTGCATCTCTGATCAGTCTTCTCCTTGTATGAGCTGAAAGTTTAGAGGGACGGCCAGGTCTTGGTAGATTTGCAGTGGTCTGATACTCCTTCCATTTCAATATTATCGCTTGCACAGTGCTCCTTGGGATGTTTAAAGCTTGGGAAATCTTTTTGTATCCAAATCCGGCTTTAAACTTCTTTACAACAGTATCTCGGACCTGCCTGGTGTGTTCCTTGTTCTTCATGATGCTCTCTGCGCTTTTAACGGACCTCTGAGACTATCACAGTGCAGGTGCATTTATACGGAGACTTGATTACACACAGGTGGATTGTATTTATCATCATTAGTCATTTAGGTCAACATTGGATCATTCAGAGATCCTCACTGAACTTCTGGAGAGAGTTTGCTGCACTGAAAGTAAAGGGGCTGAATAATTTTGCACGCCCAATTTTTCAGTTTTTGATTTGTTAAAAAAGTTTGAAATATCCAATAAATGTCGTTCCACTTCATGATTGTGTCCCACTTGTTGTTGATTCTTCACATGTGGCAAAAGGTCGCTAAGTTCAAGGGGGCCGAATACTTTCGCAAGGCACTGTATGCCATTAACCTCATCCTAGACTTATAGATCCATTGAAGGGGATACGTAGAGCTTGTGACATGATTCAGGGTAATTATCTGATTTAAAACGGTTATGCAAGAAACAGTATGGAGTGAAGGAAGACAGCAACTTTGTTGTAAATGTTTTCTTCTGTCCTCCATAATTGCTCAAACTAAGAAGGAACACTACTTGGCCTTTGCCAGATAGGCTTGAGCACAGTGGTCTGGGGTGGATTAACAGGCCATGATATTTCATAATGAACAGTATTATGTCACAGCCAGGGAGAGTTAAAGGCAAGAATGATTTTCATTCATAACCTGTCCTATTCCTTGTCGATGGGGACAACGTATCAACGTAACCATGACCTGAACCCACTTGACTTGAGCTAAATGAATCCAAGGACATCACATGGAATTCACTTTCTTGGATGAGTAGGCTCCTCAAAGGCAGGTCGATCGGTTGTCAATCTGGTCTCAGAGCATTTTGTATTCTGTATGTAAATCCGAGACTCTCCATTTAGTATGATATGTTCTGTTTCGTGTGATTACGTAAGACCAGGGGTGGAAAAAGTACCCAATATTCATACTTGAGTAAAAGTAAAGATACCTTAATAAAAAATTACCTAAGTGAAAGTCACCCAGTAAAATCCTACTTGAGTGAAAGTCTAAAAGTATTTGGTTTTAAATATATTTAAGTATCAAAAGTAAATGTAATTGCTAATATATATATATATATATAAGTATCAAAAGTAAAAGTAGAAATTATTTCAAATTCCTTTTATTAAGCAAATCAGATGGCGCCAAACCACAATTTTCTTTTTAAATACAGCTCGCCAACACAGACAAAGTATTTTTGTGTTTAGTGAGTCTGCTAGACTTGTCAGTTTGGGGATTTGAACTTGCAACCTTTCAGTTACTAGTCCAACACTAACCACTAGGCTACCCTGCAAGTTCTCTTTAAGTATGTAAATTAGACCATTTTCCTGTCCTGCTAAGCATTCAAAATGTAACAAGTACTTTTGGGTGTCAGGGAAATTGTATGGAGTAGTAAGTACATTATTTTCTTTAGGAATGTAGTGGAGTAAAAGTTGTAAAAAATAAATAAAAGTAAAGTACAGATACCTAAAAAAATATAGCGACTTAAGTAGTACTTTAAAGTATTTTTACTTAAGTAATTTACACCACTGCATAAGATAGATGGTTACTTAGTAGGGAGTTGGTCAGGATGGGTGGGCGTATAATGTGAATGTCTAGCAACCCAAAGGTTGTGCGTTCAGATCTTATTGCTGCCAACTTGATCATTTTAGCTAATTACCAACTTTTCAATGACTTAAATGTTAGCTAACCCTTCCCCTAGCCTTAACCCGTTTAACCTAACTTTAACCCTAACACCTAGCCTAGCTAACATTAGCCATCTAGCTAGATTTTGTAACATATCATACGGTTTGCAAATTCTTAACATATAATACAAATTGTAATTCATAACATACAGTATCATACAAAATGGGTGATTGGCAACCACAAATTAATACATACCATATGAAATGTAACACATCATACTAAATGCAATGTCTTGGATTTACGTCCAGAATAATACAAAATGCTCTGAGACCAGGTTGCAAAACCTGGAAACCACCTTTAATTCAGGCTGTCGTGCCAAGAGTACCCACTGGCCATGTTACAGGAGTACATGACCTCTAGCTGTGAGGGGAAGAGGATTATTTCTATCTGCCCTCGGTCAACAATATTACATAGCAGGTTCTAATCAAAATTCTCTCTGCATCTGCTTGACTATGTAGTCTCAGTGCCAACTCACAAGAGTAATTTCCCCTCATTCTTCCCTACAGCCACCATGTGACTGGTCTCCCTGCGTGAGCTACGTGTGAGACCGAACGGAGATGATTTGACTCATCTCAACCTGCTTGTTTTTTTTTGTGTGAAATGTTTTAGACCAGACTGGACTCCACTCGACATTTGGAGAATTGGCATGAAAAGGCGGAGTTTCAACTGGATCAGGGCGGGATCAAATTAAAGAATTTCCGTAGCACCAATCAAACGTGAATTTACTCAACTCTGTCTGAGTTGTTGCAATGACAATGTGCTTCTGCTGTTTTTAATGCAAATGTCATTGTTAACACGGTGGATTATGTGACTCGGCAAATATTAGGCTGTGAGTGCACACCCTAACGGTTTCATGACTTGCAAGTCAGTTTGCCTCATGTATGGTCCTCCTGTATTATCTCGCAGACTGAGTGTCATTTCAAATGGTCTTATTTCAATTAGAATTAAGTTCTAATTGAAATAGGATCATATTCCTGTTACATAGTAGGATATTTCAATAAAACATGTGCTTGGGATGTCTGTAATATTTAGGACTTTAGGACTAATGAAATATTCTCAAATGTACACAGAAAGGGATCAAAAGTGTCAATTTGGGTTAAAGTAGAATTTGGTAGTGACAGTATACAGTACTTTATTGTGTATGTATAAATATGTCATACTATTTCATTAAAAACAGCTGACAACGTCACGAAAACCATGCGCATGCTTCAATGGGGCAAAAGTCCTTGTGTTGTTGTGATTCTAGATGGCCGGATAACTAGCAACAATGACAAGAAGTTTCATGTGTGGAATCGTGGGTGACTCGTTTCAGCTAGTTCTATCTTGTTCTTTATACCATGTCTTGTTTTAAGGTGTTTTGACTGATGTCACTTCTATGCTAATATGTCTCATATTCGCTAACTAACCAACAACTGTCAGGATATATTTGTGAGACAAGTGCTAATCATTGTGCAAATGTATTTACAGTATGTTTTCAATAGCCTAAAATCGAAGACAAAATATGGTTTACGTTGACAACAATACCCAGTCTGTTTTTCCCATAGTTGCGAATGAGTCGCTTTTGTTGCTAAACAACCATCCCATCGATCTATGCTACTCATTAAATAATTTCCTTCACAATTTGTGGTTCTACTTAAATTTGAAGCCCCAAAATATATATGTTTACTAGATAAGTACAAGGATAGGTACCATATAACTACAGTGTAGGAACATATTATTAGGCCAACATAGTAATTACTAAAGTTGCCTGACATGTAAGATAACACATATATAACATGTACCTGAATACCATGCAAATACAGTTTTAGGGACAACGCAGGGAATTCTTTCAGTTAAGGTTGTCTGTTGGTTGAGCGGTTGGTCTGGACTAGTCCGACATTTAAGTGAGATCTTCAAATAATATACAAAATTCCAAACACTGCAGTCCTAAAGTGAACTGAATATATATTAATTTCACAGCACATTTGAGCAATTGTTCATGTCCTTAGTGGGAATATCTTGGAGAGAGTATTGGGTGGGATGTATCATGTGTGGTCTCTGGAACCTATAGCTTAGTGATATGTGTACTTTTGGTGCTATTATGTCTTTATCCTAAAGTGTCATTGGGACTTGTAAAGGTGCTATTTGGATAACATGTATTGCTATAATAGTATTTTATTTTGCTTGAAAGTTGTAGTGTTTCCTTTCCTTTAAAGGTGGCCATGTTTTCAAATGTTCTGGGAACCTCATTCTAAGAAAAAGTGTGTGTAAATCTTCACCATGTGACGTTGATCGCTGACTCCTTGGAAAAACCCAGCAGCCAAGATGAAACAGAAGAGGACTGCTAACTGCAGCACACTCATCTCTCTTGTGCAGAGTAATAAGCATGTGTGCACACATTCACACACCTACGATACATACACACGTATTTGTATACCTCACAGACACACGTGACGTGCATAACTGGAGATGTTGACCCCCCTGAACAAAACATTTTGAGGGGGGGGGGTTTAATTCCTCTACAGTACTTAGTGTAGTTGTAGGCCTAATGTATGTACATACTTGTTAATACTTACTGTAAGTATGTTGTTTAAATCAATTAACCTGTTATGAATGTTGTCTTGAGCTACTACACATAAAAATTCCAGCTATTCTTTTACTTTTCCTGTTGAAAATATTCCAAGTATAAATACAGTAATGTACACACATTTAATGGGGGAAAAATTCAAGGATTTGGCCATTCAAGAAGTTTGCAGAGGTTGGTAGTTAATGTATTGTGCACGTTCTGATGCATGTCAGTCATACATCACTCAGGTGGTTGCTACACACTGGTGGTGAATGAGTAACTCATACTTATGACTGTAGCACACAAAAGTGCTGTATAAATGCAATCCATTATTGTTATCATCCTCTCAGCCACACCTCCTGATCTCAGCCAATCCGTGAGCAGGCAGAAATATCCCCTCTCTGAAAGACTACCCCCTGGGATGTTGTTATTGGAATGAGGTTGCCACTTGAAGCCTTTTACTATGCCCCTGCTACTGTTACCCCATAGTGCCCCTCCACAGCCCCATGGTTTGTTTTCCAACCTAACCTTGAATTGCATCATGTGGTCCTGGCCCTACTGAGTAGCAGCCAATCCCTTTACATAATGTTTGCTGCAGTTTAAGGCCCAAGTATATGGGCCAAAATCCACTGAGGGCCCGGGGAGAGGGAAGGAGAGAGAACACAGTCACAAGATGTTCCTGTTCTTATAAACAAGTCCTACAAGGAAAATAGCACATACAGTAGCAAGTGTTTCATGGCCACATAGTAACAATAGGCAAACAACAGAAAGAACATGGTCTACAGGTTTGGGTCATGGCAATAATTCAACATATTTTGCACAACCATTAAATAAACAGATCAATTATTTTGGGTGTGGCATAGGCTACAGTGCCTTCAGAAAGTATTCACACCCCTTTACCTTTTCCACATTTTATTGTCTTATAGCCTGAATTTAAAATTGATTTTGTGTCACTGATCTACACACAATACCCCATCATGTAAAAGTGGAATTTGAAATGTCTTGGGTCAATAAGTATTCAACCCCTTTGTTATGGCGTCCCTAAATACATTCAGGAGTAAAAATGTGCTTAATAAATCACATAATAAGTTGCAAGGACTCATTCTGTGTTCAATAAAAGTGGTTAAAATATGTTTTTATGAATACCCCAACTCTGTAGCCCACGCATACAATTATCTGTAAGGTCCCTCCATCGAGTAGTGAATTTCAAGCACAGATTCCGCCACAAAGACCAGGGAAGTTTTTTAGTGACTTGTAAAAAAGGGTACCGATTGGTAGATGTGTAAAAAAAAAAAAAAAAAAAAGCAGCCGCTGAATATCCCTTTGAGCATGGTGAAGTTATTAATTAAACAAATGGAATACAGTTAAGCACAGGCAAAATCCTAGAGGAAAACCTGGTTCAGTCTCCTTTCCAACAGACACTGGGAGACAGATTCACCTTTCAATAGGACAACAACCTAAAACACAAGGCCAAATCTACACAAATCTACAATATTTTGCTTACCAAAATGACATTGCATGTTCCTGAATGGCCTAATTACAGTGTTGACTTAAGTCAGCTTGAAGATCTATGGCAAGACTTGGCAAATCTATGGAAAATGGCTTTCTAACAATGATCAACAACCAACTTGACAGAGCTTGAAGAATAAAACCAAAAAATGATGGGCAAATATTGTACAATCCAGGTGTGCAAAGTTCTTAGAGACTTAACTAAAAAGACACAGATGTAATCGCTGTAACTTCTAAAATGCATTGTCTCAGGGGGTTGAATACTTAACTAGTTGTATTTTTCATACATTTTAATACATTTGAGAAATGTTCTTCCCCTTTGACATTATAGAGTATTTTGTGTAGATTGTTGACCAAAGATGATACTTAAATCAATTTGAATCCCACTGTAACACAACAAAATGCGGAAAAGTCAGTGGGTATGAATACTTTCTGAAGGCACTGCATGTAATGAGTGACTTTATAGAACTTGCTAAAGCTCGTTCTTAAACATTGTGAGAAAGCAATCCATTGCACATGATCAAAATAAATGGGGTGCCTCTTTTACTCATTATGTCAATGTTGCTTAGGCCTAACGGGAAGATACAGTAGCTAAATGTATTGTATACTGCTGCATAAATTATGTCATATGTATATGTATACTAATATAAATACAGATATGTATACTGTAGCAAAGAAAGTAATACTAAGTGTATGTTGTGTAGTAAGCTGTTAGTAGCCCATGTCCCTCACCCTAAGAATTTGGTCTATTTTCCCCTCTTAATTTCACCTACTGTTCTGACTTAGTGATGCACATGTAGCCTATAACCTGTTTTAGAGAAATGTAATCATTGAATATTGTAAGAGCTTTCATTGTTTGCTTATATGCCCCCTTAATTTATCCTACGGTTCTGACTTGGTGTACAGGGAGAACACTGTAAGAACGGCCCATGTTCTGAATTCTGTCGCTGTCTATGTCAGTGCGGAACAAATAGTTATATTGACTAAGTCCGTCTTAGCCCGCACATTAATGTCTTAATCGAAATTATAGATTGCCACTTATCCGCTTGTCGTCCCTTTATACCATAGTTTGTACATCTCAGTTGTCAGTAGAAACCACATTTGTTTAATCAAGTCAGCCATATCAGCTATGTTTTTTTAAAAGGCAGTAAATGAGGCTGAATGAACTGTTTCACTGCCAGACAAGGCTCCGCTGATAGCCAGGCGTAGCAGTGGTAAGGTTTTGGCACTGCTGTTGGGACTCTGCTGTTGGGACAGGTTTATGTAGGCCTTAACAGTTTGTGTGCACCGTTTGTCACCGTTATAGTGCAATTAATGTATTGTTTCGTGTTGTGTAGTGGTGGCATGCATCCCAAATGTTTGTTTTTTTGTTTACCTCAGCAAGATTTACATGCTAAAATTGCCACTGGATCAAGGGTCCTATACTACTAATATTTTACTGTGCTCCTCGATTCTCCATCAATGAATAGCCCTGTATATGACATGTATGTTGCACTAAACTAGTGTGTGTGCGTGTGTGTGCATTCACATAAACTGAGTATACCAAACATTAGGAGTACCTTCCTAATACTGAGTTACCCCCCCCCCCCCCCCCCCCCCCCCCGCACCCCGCACCCCCCCAAACCAGCGCTGTTTCAGTTCTTGACACAAACCGGTGCGCCTGGCACCTACTACCACACCCCGTTCAAAGGCACATAAATCTTTTGTCTTGCCCATTCAACACATACACAATCCATGTCTCAATTGTCTCAAGGCTTAAAATTCCATATTTAAACTCTCCTCCCCTTCATCTGCACTGATTGAAGTATATTTAACAAGTGACATCAAAAACAGATCACCATTTTCACCTGGATTCACCTGGTCATTCTATGTCGTGATTCCCTATTGCAATTTGTCATCGCCAGCCTGCCTAAGTAACAAGGATTAGTTAAATGCATAGGCTATTATCCGTAGAAGTCCAGTCACTGTAAGAAGAACTTTGTTACACTCGGTAAAGACACAGAAACATCATTCCCTGAGTAGGATAACTGTCTGGCTGCAACTTTTTATTTAGAATCAATGTGAAAAATAATTAGCCTTATGCTATTGCTGAAATGCGTCTCTCGCCATGTCTGACAGAACACGATAGTCCTACACCTGAATAAACATGATCATTGTTTGTGCCCTAAACACACACTAGTCTACATCCTCTTCATTCCAGCATGCCTCTTCACTTGACTCAGGGAGTACAAAGCAATCCACTGTCACCCAGTTCCATTTCTGTCCCCTCTCCTAAAACCTAGCACACTGAAAATGCTTTATAGAAGAAAACAACATGGCAGAATCTCCACAGTATGGTGAAAGGCTGTGTCTGCTTACACACCTACATAATAATTGAGAAGGCGTTAGGAAAGCTGCTATTGGCTGAAATAGAAACAGAAATATGTTTTATTTAACAAGGGGAATCTATAGGACTCTCAATCACTGCCTGGATTCGAACCAGGGACTGAGATGCAGTGCTTTAGACCGCTGCGCCACTCAACGAGAACACACGTAATTCCTAATCCCAGCCCATGTGATGAACCAACCGTCTGTTGTTGTGTTTTGGGTGCGAGTAGCCGAAGGGGCTGGAGGAACCGAGAAGTGGGCGGAAACAGTCGTGAGATTAAAAAGCCTTGTCGGATGCACTTCGTTCCATCTTCCACACACTCACGATCTGGCTTCCTTCCCCTCGACCATCTCTGCAGCTTTGATGAAAGCAGTGGGTCAAATAGCGGCTTTAACACTGGAGCTGTGAAAAGCGAAAACGGGGTAAATTAAAAGTAGTTTGTCGATAGTTACTTTGGCTTGACGTCCTTTCTACTCGGAGTTTATCGAAAGTAATGCTTTGTCGATGGTTGACAGCGCGTTAGCATAAGTAACTAACAGTTAACTAGCTTTCTGGCTGGCCAAGTCGATTCATTGATTTAAAATTGTATTTACATATTTCTTCACGCTTAGCTTGTTTAGTCGGTTGACTCTGTTGGTAATTCATTTCAGGATATTGATACTATTAACTAACTAGCTAGCTAGTTGATTAGTTAGCTGCAAATGCATGTTGCTGTGCAGTGTCCTCACGGACAGTATTTGCTTCTACTAGCGTAACTTGTTCAGTAAACGTGTTTTGACAACAGACAACGGGTCTAGCTGCGTTATGTAAATTGGGTGAACTATTTTTAAATGTAATAGTACAGCTCGTTAAAGTAACGAAATATGTTTCCAATGTTTAACCCCGTGTCTAGCTTGATAGGCCTAATTCTGGCTATTGTTGTCAAATATTCCCGATTGTGTAATGTTTATACTATGTATATATGTTGTTTTTTACCACAGTGCTCCCGTCTGGTTGAAAGCGCATCATCTTGACCAGACAGCACAGCGATAATTTGCTGCATTCTCTCTAAAAGAAACGTTTTGTTTTGGGAGAGTGTAATTTGATACCACAACGCTGCAGTCGCCATCAGTCCCCCATAATCAAAGCAAAATGGTGCAAAATATGATCAGCGAAGTCACTGGATTCCATAGCTCTTTCAAGGTGAATAAGTGTTTATATTAGATTGCATTGGTTACAAGATGGGAAAAGTGAGACCAGACTCCATCTTGCTATATTTAACTACATCTGTCTTCACACATATATGGATAATGACTAATTGAGTTAGAGGGAGACTGTTAAACTGGCCTACTTGGACAGTGTTTTTAAATGGCACAACAGCACAGATTGGTTGGTTCAGATGTTAATATATATATATATATATATATATATATATATATATATATATATATATATATATATATATATATATATATATATATATATATATATATATATATATATATATATATATATATATATATATATATATATATATAATGAAGCCTGGGTACAAGTGGGTAGTGCACAGAATTGTACACTGGATACAATATCAGCTGTGAAATTCTTGGAGCTTGATTCAATATTGTGATGGATGAGACCATGGCCACTGTAGCAAAAATGTTGCTAATTTTACCATAAATTGTGTGGGTCATTTTGAACAAGGCCTAACTTTTAGTTTAAATTCACTGGTTTGTTCTGCTCATCTAGGGCCAAAATCCCTTTGAGACTGATGAATTCACAGAAAATGGATCCCTCCTCGATTCCGACTTTAATTTTGAGTCATCGAATAGACATGGTAAGTGCATTCCTTTGTTGTACTGAACCCATAACTCTGAAGTTCTCATCTTACTCCAATAGGTCAATAATGGCATCCTGGGACAAACTCTGTAGTACCATTTCCTATGTTATGTAGCATGCTGTATTATTCTTACAAATGTTTGTGATTTTTGTAGATATTCCCTCCAGCCAACCTATTGACATCCCTGATGCCAAGAAGAGAAATAAGAAGAAAAAGCGTTGCAGGGCAACTGACAGCTTCTCTGGCCGATTTGAGGGTGAGTCATTTTCTTATCTCATGTAAAGGACAGATTCTGTAGTCTATAGTACAAAATAAAGCCATTTTTTTTTTTAACAGTTCTAATTTTTTGTTATTGTGTCCTACTAGATGTCTACAGGCTGCAGGCAGAGGTTCTTGGAGAGGGGGCATATGCAAGAGTGCAGACCTGCATCAACCTCATCACCAATAAAGAATATGCTGTGAAGGTAAGATGTTTCTCATGTTATTTGAAAAGAAACCCCAATATCATTGGGTGCCTAACTGTTATTGTAATGAGTGGTTTGTATAGAATTTGGGAACGTGCCCATTTTTATAGGAAAGGTAATTGAAGGCTTTCCCAGGATATTGCCAACTTCAGAGGGTAGTGTCTGACGTGTGCGTCACTCCTGACATGGGCCTGTGACTGCTATCGTCACACTACTTTGCTGTTTGGGCCTTGGCTTGCGCTCAAAATAGGAATGTTACATTGATCATTGGCCACAAGCTGTGAATTGTGCACATGAAGGTATTGCTCAGGAAATATAGCCCCTTCATTTAATGATGACTTTTTTATTTAACTGGGCAAGTGAGTGAAGAACAGATTCTTATTTACAATGACAGCCTAGGAACAGTGGGTTAATTGTCTTGTTCAGGGGCAGAACGACAGCTTTTTATCTTGTCAGCTTGGGGATTTGATCTAGCAACCTTTCACTTACTAGCTCAACACTCTAACTACTAGGCTGCCTGCTGCCCCTCTTTAACCCAGTCTTCTCTTGCATCTACATTTGTGGACTGTACTCTTGTAACCTTGTTTGGGACATTTCAAGACAGACTTTATCACTTTTGTTCTGTTTAACAGATGTATGAGGCTCTGTCAGTGTTTTTGAGGCTGCTGTAGTTTAATGGGCACTGGGTACCTAGCTACTGCTATCACAGAAACTCCCCCTTACTGTGTTTTTCTGGCTCTGCTATCCAATAAGAGCCAGCCAAAGGCTACTTCCACCCCCTCTCTTTGCTCTCATTTGTCAGCCATTCTCTTAGTGGCGGGAGGTGTGTGTGCTGGCAGCAGTGCCAAAACATAAAATCTAATTTTATTGGTCACATACATGTGTTTAGCAGATGTTATTGCGGGTGTAGCGAAATACTTGTAGGACTAGAAGCGAGGCAGTCGTCTTCGCCATTTCCCGCATAAACCCTGTAAGGGTTATGACCTGGCGCGGTCACTTTATCATTTTTTTGTTCCTCTAGCAGCACTGTTCCCCCCCCCCCCCCCTACAAAATGGGGTGTGGTTTGAAAAACAGTTGTTGGATTCCTGTGACTCATTCTCCCTCCTTTTGCCTTGAGGTAAATGTTGTGAAATTCAATTTGATATGTTTTCCATTTTTGCAGAAGTGTTGTAAGATTTAGTTTGTTCCACATTTTGTATGGATTCTTTGGATGCTGTAAGACAAATATTACTTTTGCATCCAGTACATTAATGATCTTTGTTCCCCTCAAATCTTTCTAGTAATAGTTGTTCACTTAAGAGGGGTTCTAGGGGGTGGAGTGTGGGCGAACCCATGTCTGAAGGTCACTTGGGGCTTGGCGGGGTCTCAGACTGCCCACACCAGATGTCCTCGTCAACTACCCCTCCCCCTCCCGACGTCTGGGCGGGGGGGGGCGGGGACTCTAGTGTTGCAACACTAGAACAAAAGCCAGAGCTGCAGGAAAACAAACTGAAGGGGCCGGTCTTCTATCTGCTTTCTTTCCTGCCTGGCTAGCTTCATCCTGGGACCCAGCATACTGAGTGCTCCTGGGCTGCCTGGGAATTCACATGCCTGGGTTTATTTACAGACCTGCAGTATGACTCAATGAGGCCATCCTGAAGCCAGGCTGCAGGGATGTATAGCTGGGTGACTGACAGTTAAAAAACCCACAGCCCTCCATAGAGATAAGAGGCTCACCCTCATCCATTGGCTATTCATTTAGCCATCTTTCAATTCTCCCACTATCAATTAATACTAGTGTCTGCTACTTGGCAACTACTCATTGGAAGTTGTGTTCAGGAGAAAGCTTTGGGTCAATACAGGCCTCTAATCCTAGAAACATTGTGCTCTGGCCCGGTGGGTTTCAATGGCAGCTCTAATCCAGCTAACAGGAAGAGTCACGTACACCCTCAGACAATGAGAAGAGGGGGCAGCTGGAACATTTAGGCATTTGCTTTTAGTGTCAGCAGTCTCTTTTGGCTTTGCAACAAGCTGGAATGCCAGGCACCAGCCCACAACAGTACTGCAGCTAAATTTAGTCTCCATTCTGATGCAACTGGGAACTGGCTGCCTGTGATGGCTGGGATGAACCCTTTGCCCCTTTTTGCAATATAGGTTACACACTTATACTATATTTAGAGGTGTGGTGCTGTGATTCTTAACGTATTGGCTGTCTGGGTGGGTAGGCACTAGGCAACATCGGAATTAGGTTAACCCTTCATTCAAGCTGTACCTAAAGTGGTTAGGGGGAAGTGGTGCTAAGGGCACAGTATGATACATACATGGTGGTTGGAAGCCTATCCCCTAACCCAGACTCCTCCACTCCAGATCATTGAGAAGAGACCAGGTCACAGCCGCAGTCGTGTCTTCAGGGAGGTGGAGATGCTGTACCAGTGCCAGGGTCACAGGTAAGATTACTGCCTATATGTCAACCACATGGCTGACTTCTGACACTTTTTCTGTTGTTGTAGAAAGCAGTGTACCTTCAACAGATGCTCTTGGCACTAAATGAGTAATGCTCTGAGACAAGTTTTTCCAGTTATTCAATATAAATATTTCCAGACTTATATATATATTTATTTGTTTGTAATGGTTATAATCGCGTGACCATATAATGACCGTGTCCTGTTTCCTTCACTGCAGAAACATCCTGGAGCTGGTGGAGTTCTTTGAGGAAGAAGACAAGTTTTACTTGGTGTTTGAAATGCTAAGAGGAGGTGAGTGCTTCCAACCAGGCTTAAATGCTCTGAACCCTCACCACCAGTCTCAGGGGCTAATGTAATGCTTTAGTAAAATACACCATTTCCTCTTGCATGTGTCTCATTGAATTGGTTGGTGTAGCTTAATACAGACACTTTTTTTTAAAAACAAGACCATGTAAGGGAGCAGAGTAATAAGTCTTGCTGACCCGCAGGTTCGGTCCTGGCTCACATCCACAGGAGACAACACTTTAGTGAGCAGGAAGCCTGCGTTGTGGTGCAGGACATCGCCAGCGCTCTGGATTTCCTGCATAACAAAGGTAAGCGTCCTCCAGCATGGTCGAGCCACAGCCCAGGGCTTGCCTGCCAGGCCAAGGGGGGGGTATTGAGTTCCACATTGGTACTGGGAAGGACCTGGAGATGGGCTGGTGTGTCTCACGAGGGCTTTGCACTGCAACTATCTGATCTGGTTTCAGCAGATGGTTGGAAGGCTCGGCCCACTGTACTCCTGGGTATAATAAATGGTCTTAAGGTCTCGCGTGTCGCTTCCACACCTGGGCTGTTGGGTGACAGTTCAGCCATAGGCCCCCTGTGATCCCTAGCAGTGGCCCATACTGGTCATTTGACACATGCAACATACAACCCACCCATTCTGTTTAAATCACCATACCTTAGAATGACTTTTTTTTTTTTTTTTTTTTTTTCTTCTTCCTTTTAAAGGAATGGCACATAGAGATCTGAAGCCGGAAAACATCTTGTGTGAGCACGTGGACAAGGTACGTTTCCATTGCTGGGTGTCTGATATCTTTAGTCACTGGCACAAGGGCACGCTAATCTGAAGTTAAGTATGATTGCCAGTAAGTCGCCTTCCTAAAGTGCTATCATACCCAATGAAAGGCATAAACAACAACCAACACCCTGAACTTTGGTCACTAATCTCTTGAGCGGCATCAGAAGAAAGGACGATTTTGTAACATCTAAAACGTGTCTTTCTCCCTTCCTCTGTAGATCTCTCCTGTGAAGATCTGTGACTTTGACCTGGGCAGTGGGATCAAGCTGAACAGCGACAGCTCACCCATCTCCACCCCAGAGCTCCTTACTCCGGTCAGTCAGTCTACTACACTGTTGTGCCAGTCCAGTTCACCTTGATTCATTTTGACTGCATGTGGAAATGGTATGGGAGGGAAACATACATTTTATGGGAGGCAGTAGGGATCTGCATCATTCCCTTTCAAGACGATACGTATCTAAATACAAGGGCTCCAAAACAGTACATTTTAGTTTGAAACAATTCGGTGCATTTTGGTTTGACTAGAGAACGATTGGATGCGATTTACTGACATTTGTTGCATAAACGTATGAATTTTCTGTGCTAAATTCTGCTGTTGATGGAGCTCATGAGCTGGATCTGTTTGTGCTGACTTGTGTGGGTGTAAATTATGAATATCTATGGTGTATATGCTGAAGGCATCTGAGCCATAAGGGAGACTAGGCATCTACCACCACACTATCACTATCAAATTGGGGGGGTCGCTGCAATGTAGCCTATGCTTTTTTTTTTCACCTTGGTTCTGAAATTATAATCACTCTAACTTGTCATTTTTGCAGATTAAGTGTTTGCGCTAGTAATGTATCGATATTTAGCTATGACATAGCCAATGAATATACACTACTGTTCAAAAGTTTTTTTTTTTTTTGTAGCTTGAAACGGCAGATGTATTTTTTTATTTTAAATGTACGCCTATGTAGATATTCCAGAGGCCCATTATCAGCCTCTGCCTTCTAGGGACGCGCACGTTGTTAGCTAATCCGAGTTTATCATTTTAAAAGGCTAATTGATCATTAGAATTATGTTTGCACAGCTGAAAACTGTCCTGTTTTAAAGAAATAAAACTGTCATGCTTTAGACTAGTTGAGTATCTGGAGAATCAGCATTTGTGTGTTTGATTACAGGCTCAAAATGGCCAGAGATAAAGACCTTTCTTCTGAAACTCGTCAGTCTATTCTTGTTCTGAGAAATGAAGACTATTCCATGTGTGAAATTGCCAAGAAACTGAAGATCTAGTACAACGCTGTGCACTACTCCCTTCACAGAACAGCGCAAACTGGCTCTAACCAGAATAGAAAGAGGAGTGGGAGGCCCAGTGCACAACTGAGCAAGAGGGCAAGTACATTAGTGTCTAGTTTTAGAAACAGACACCTTACAAGTCCTCAACTGGCAGCTTCATTAAATAGTACCTGCAAAACACCAGTCTCAATGTCAACAGTGAAGAGGTAACTTTGGGATGCTGGCCTTCTAGGCATAGTTGCAAAGAAAAAAGCCATATCTCACTGGCCAATAAAAAGAAAAGATTGATGGGCAAAATAACACACTGGACAGAGAAGGATTGAAGTAAGTGTTATGGACAGACAAATGTAAGTTTGAGGTGTTCGGATCATAAAGAGGAACATTTGTGAGATGCAGAAAAGATGCTGGAGGAGTGCTTGACACCACCTGTCAAGCATGGTGGAGGCAATTTAATGGTCTGGGGTGCTTTGGTGGGAGATTTGTACAGTGTAAAAGGGATCTTGAAGAAGGAAGTCTCACTCCATTTTGCAACGCCATGCCATACCCTGTGGACGGCACTTAATTGGAGCCCATTTCCTCCTACAACAGGACAATGACCCAAAACACAGCTCCAAACTATGCAAGAACTATTTAGGGAAGAAGCAGTCAGCTGGTGTTCTGTCTATAATGGAGTGGCCAGCACAGTCACCGGGTCTCAACCCTATTGAGCTATTGTGGGAGCAGCTTGACCGTGAGGTACATAAGCAGTGCCAATCCAACTTGTGGGCGGTGTTTCAGGAAGCATGGGGTGAAATCTCTTCAGATTAGCTCAACAAATTGACAACTAGAATGCCAAAGGGCTGCAAATGAAGGATTTTTTGTTGTTGACAAAAACAAAGTTTGAAGGACAATTATTTAAATTAAATAATACTGTTCAGGTTCCCCCATCAGCAATAATCTATTGTAAGCCCCCTTCAGCAGGTATAGCCAGATGAGGGGTGTCTGGCAGTTGTTTCCGGCGCCTAACACCCAGTGGTCAGCGTGCAAAGCTGAGCACTGTGACTAAACTATTGATATTCCCTAGGGTTGTTCGGCATGAAAAGTGACTTGTAGCTCATCGCAGTTACATGCTTAGTTCAACACTGAAGGAGAGGACGCGTCAGCTGTCACTAAATATTAGGTATTTTCGGAAGGTAGAAAAAAGGTAATTGGAATGAAAAAGTAATTTGTAGCGTTTTGAATTTATTTAGTTTTTTTTTGACTAGTGCATGTTACATTTGGATCGGTGTGGGGTTCGGACCGATGCAGTCATATCTTACACATTTGAATCGGGGACTGGTGCGCGTCCCTAGAAGGCAGATGTGATTTATAGGACTTAGCACAAAGCCCCAGTGAGGTTAATCGGTCACATGCCCTGCCGCTGGCTGTTTACCTGAGGCAGGTAGATAATATGCAGGGTGTTTTTACGGTGCTGCTCCCCAGTGGTGTCACCTGGGGATTGACTCTCAGGCTGTGTGTGTGTGTACCCCCCCCCCCCCCCCGGGTGCGCTCTCCTGTCTGGCAGCTCCTAGGCTTAGATATCTGGATTGCTCCTGTCAGCTCCATTCGAATTCCCAAAAGTCTAATGTCCACATCCTTCTACTTATCTGTGGAAATGATGAGGCACATGGGGTTATGATGGTTTAACCCCACGTTTCGTCAAATAACTATTTTTGAACCCGGAATGGCAGTTTTTGGAATGATTCAAATGTAAAGGGAACCCATCTCATTATTTGCCCCTCCATAGCTGTCAGAGGAAGGGAGATGGGTGTTAGCAGGTGAAGCTGATAGCCCGTCCAGGCTAGCAAGAGGGGGAATGTGGAGAAATGTAGGGGTGGTGGATTTTTCATTGGAACCTGACCTAGCTTTAGCAGCCTGTTGGTGGGCCAACTCTGCCCTGGCCTCTTGGTAGAATAGTTGTGGGGCCAGGGGTCTCACGGGTTTAGTCTGTGGTGGGGTGTGTCACACTTGCACATTTGGCCCACGTTGGAGACTGAATAGGAGGTGTGAGTGCTGAGTGGTCTCCCCCTCTATGATGTTGGCTCTCTGCTCTCTCCCTCACCTTGCCTGCATCCCCCTCTGGTTTCAACAAGAGCCTGGTCTTTATCTAAGCGATTTCCCTGGGTCAGGTCAGACTTTTTTTTGAATTAAGGTATTTTGTCATTCCTGTGGAAAGAACTAGATGTAATATCCTTGTAGGATTAAGGCTACAGGGAACAGATTGCACAGACAGCGAGGCTAAACTATGGTATGTGGAAGTGGCTGAATGAACCTTATTTTTCTTGGAACGGTAATTGGAACAAAACAATGTCTCCCTTCACTGAGCCTCTGCTGCATTTCTCTGGTATTGAGCTGTAACATGCAGAAACAGAAATAACATCGCCACCCACCCTCCGGTCTCTTCTCACTGTAGTTGCCACCCACTTTCTCTCACCACATTTGTGCAAGCCTGCATTTCTCTTTGTATTCATGAAACAAAAGCCCCATGTCTGAAGCTTGTTCTATAGAAATTGAGTCTTGCCCTTGTACCTAGCAACTGTGCTTTGATTGGCTGAGCCAGGGGGAGTGTGTGGGGGGGGGGAAGTGACGTGTGTGTGTGTGCCCAGATCTGCTCATACGCTTGCCCTTGTTTTTCTTTCGTCTCATCACTGGGGCAATCTTATCTGATTTTCATTTATCTTCCTCCACTCTCAACCCCCCCCCCCTTACCTACATGTCTGCACTT